>NC_046661.1:42285352-42314239 GCF_010883055.1 Belonocnema kinseyi | reverse complement strand
AAATAAATAATAAAACTGAAGTTTGACGTCCTCCAGCTTTTAGTGAACAATATTTTCTTTTTATCCTTCTCCTAAACATATTAGTTCAGTTTATTTAAATGTGACAAATAAAGTAGATCTAAATTTTGTACGCTAATTTATGAATAACAATTTTTACCAACTTTGTTTCCTTTACGTTTCACAGTTGAAAACTTTTTGGCTGCTAAAACATATATTTTGGTAATTCGCCAATTGATAATGAATGCACGTACGCATACAGTCATTTCATAGCGAAAATTGTGTGAAGAAACAAAAAAAATTATATTATACTTCTTTACGCTTGCCGCTATTGCACCACGCGACTGGTATACGCCCGTGTACTGTACACAATGCGCGAGTTTCAACCGAGAAAAAGTAATCTCCACGTTCAATTACAAAAAACAGCAACAACAAAAACATTTTCGGGAAAAAGTGAGCTGAACGATTCGGTGTAATTGCCTTTAGATTATGTGGTTTAAATATTGTGGCCAACAATTCATGCGTTTAGATGTAGTTTTGATGTAGCCATATTGACAGCCATTTGAGGGACACGTACAGACGAGTCTCCCGCTTTCCGCTCCTGCCCATCGCTGCACACTATACTGCTGTTTCACTGTACAGCTCGCGCGACTTTCAAGCGAGAAATAACATTTTATTTTCAATTACAAAATACAACAACAAAAAGGATCTTTTCGGGAAAAAGCGAGCTGAACCGTCCATTATTATTGCATTTAGATCATGGGCTTAAAATGTGACGTTCAACAACTCAACCGTTTAGATTTAGTTTGCCCCTTGCGAATTTGACAGCCGTTTGAAGCGCCTTAATCAGATTTCGATTGAAAAAACATTAGTCGCCAAAATTTGCCATTAAATGTTGAAATTCTAAGTTGTTCTGAAAACAATTCATTAATTTATTTCCATGAAAGATTTTTGCGCTAATTTGCGACACCGTTTTTAGTATTCCTATTTTTAGGTATTCAATATTCTATTTAGTTAATGTTTCTTTTGTGTCAATTAATTTATTTTAAACAATAAATATAATTTAGGCATGTTAAGCTGACGTAACCACATCTTCGAATCAGTTAAAACCTATCTTATAATCAATGGCCCATTTAATGCTGCACTATTTAAACAAAAGCAGGGGTTACGCTAGCTTAACGTTAAGCTGGCGGAACCCCATGGGACATAAATGATAAATCAAGTTCTGTCATATCACATAATTAAGGGCTCATTTAATGTTCATTAAATGTCCCATTGCTAAATTTAATGATCCAATATTTTTAAAAACCGGGGGTTACGCTAGCTTAACGTTAAGCTGACGGAACACCATGGGAAATAAACGTTGAATCGAGTTCTGTCCTATCGCGTAATTAAAGGCTAATTTAATGCTCTCCAAAGCCACAAAAAATTATTTTTTAAAACCCACCCCTAATACTGAAACACCACCCTTAATATAAATTATGCACAAATTGTAAATCTGACCATACTATAATTAAGGACGCATTTATTGCTCATTTAATGTTCCGTAGCCAAATTTAATGCTTCACTATTTTTTTAAAAGCGTGGAGCATTTATACCACGAAGCATTCACGCGTGCGCGATGTATACACTATCTCGGTAAGTCGAACTGACAGCCGACTCCATCCGAACGCCGCCGAGCTTAGCCGAGTGTGATTTCTCCTGGAGAGTTCTGTTCGCTAGAAGTTCAGTGCTTCAGAAAACATAAAGAAATATCATAAAAATAGAAAGTAATAGCAATAGAAAGTTTGAAATCAGGAACTTGAATACCTATTATATAATAAATTCAATGCATCTATAGGATTTTTCTCGTAACTTGGCCAACGTATAAGATTTGCCATTTTAAATTTTGAACCTTTTATGACATAATTAAAAACAAATAGCTACACAATGTTTCTGAAATGGATTTAATACAAACGTAGTCATATTTAGAATGTGTTAGCTGCCATATTAAGTTGGCCATTTTGATATTTTGACAACAGATTTGGAACCAAGGACGCAAAAAGTATTTGCAAAATAAATTTCATGCATTTCGAAAAATATTTCGACTTTTGATCACCTTTTTGCTCCGACCGAACCACTGTACGCTGGTGAATTATTCCGTCGGTACAATTGTCCGTCGATAGCACATTCTAAGGGTACAATATTATACCGGTAAGATTATCCGTCGATAACATTTTTCTTCGGTAAGATTTCCTATCACTGAAATGTCATGATGGTAAGACCCGTGTAGAAATATAAACGTGGACCTGGTAAGGCATTGACCAGTTTTTCCTAGTTTTGGCGTGGCCCTGGTCGGGTCAACTGGCAAGGGCCATACATGGCGTGTGACGCTTTTGCAGATTTTTGCCCTACTTAGGGCAAACTTGTCTGGGCCTATTTCGACAAATAATAATACATTAATCATAAAATTCACTTTTCGTCAAATATAAGCTTTTAATTAAACAAATATAAGACTGATAAGCAGGAAACTAATCGCCAAGTGCAATGCCATGTGCTCGTGCAAAAGAAGAAGCCATTTTGCCACGTAGTCGATTTCCATTGATTAATATTTTCTGCGCCACGACGCATTTCTGAAATCTAAAAAATTCACTGAATACATTTTTTTTGTAACTGATTTTTATGTAAGTTTCAAATTTTTTAAATACTTTAACAATAAGAGAAAAATTACGCAATGTATACGCCTAGTAAATACTATAAAATTACGAATAATATATTGCAAATTCTTCTTGGGCGGGTACAATTTTTTAAAATGTAAATAAATATATTTCTATTTTTATTAACACAATGAAAATAAATTAAGTTCTTGTATTGCACGATGTTTCTTAATACGTATTCGACATAGGCCTAGAGTGTTTTTTCTTTTCATATCAATTATGTTTCAGCCGTCAATGTATAAAATATTTTGAAAAAACTATTTACTAAAAATAATACTTTTATCATCGATATACGTAACTTCTACAAACATTCAAATTAGTTTAGGTTGATTAAACGTCCCTTGACGAGCGCGATGTGGCAGATGTGTGGCATAACAGAGTATCTCTCTTGAATTCCACACTTGGGGCAAGCCTCCGCAAAGCTCCATACATTTTTTTTTATATATTATTCATATGCCGCAGTTATTTTATTAATTTTAATTCGGAACAGCAAGAATGTTTTTATAATTGATGACAGATATTTATATTTTAATGTCCCATTTGTGCCCCATAATAATTTAATCATTTTCATTGAAAATAGAAAAATTGATCTGAGCCTTTTCAGCGCCACTTTTTAAATGAGGCAAAATAGGGCAATTTCTACATGGGGAAGCACAGTCTATAATATGTCGATTGTTGATTCAGAAACATTCAGCACCATATTACGGAATTTTTTCCGACTAAATTTTGTTCGTGAATTAATTTTGGGGTTATCTAAAAATTACTTAAGACGATTTTTGGGGAGGGGGGTGATATCTTTCTGTTTCTACTGATTTAACAAAGTAGTTCAACTTTGAACCGAGTAGCTCTATATTACTTTTTTTGTCTTGTGGCTTTCGGGTCCGTAAATGATGAAGAAGATTTTATATTTCCATCAGACGCTTCGGCTCCATAATGGGCCCTCTTCAGTGATTTATTCTAGGAAAAGTTTTTTTTGGTACATTTCACATTATTACCTAAGACATATGTTTGTGCGTCGACTTTTTGTATATAGTATTAATTATTGTTCTATGTAGCTAAGACATAGTAACAATATTTATACATTTTCATTCAATCTTGATATTTATTATCAATTCCTAACAATCATACATTCAAGACATTAAATTCTTATTTTTGACTTTTACGTACAGCCGTACGTCATTATTGTACTACACTAGTTTACGTAGAAAACTGATTTTTATTTTTAATGAACATGAGATCCATAAATAGAACGCAACTGTGAAATTATACACTTGAAAACGTATGATACGGAAACACAAAAAAATAAGAAGTGGCAATCTCTTGCTAAGTTTAAACAAATGCAATTCTTAGTGTTTTTGAACCCCCGCCTTATTTACGTCAGTCCTTTGGGTATAAGGTACAATAACCATTAAACATTGGAAAATAAAGAAAGAGAAAGTCAGGCATATAGATAGTGTTCAATTAGAAGATTATTTATTTAATTTATTTTACGAGACAATAAAAATGGTATTCTATTGTAAAGTTTTAAACTAAAAGTCCTAATGTTTTCCGATTTCTCTTATTTAAAAATGTTGAGTAGGAGAGAATAAATATAATTTATTCATTTTATTTTTTTTAATATTTATTTTTTTACAAGCGCCTGGAATGGGAAAGGCGGATAATAGAAAAACCACCTAAATAAGACCGAAAAATTACAGTTTATTCGTTTGGAACCTGCACTTTCCATCATATTTTGTTTAGACATTAGGAACAAAAAAGAAGCAAAAAAAACCGTTTTAATTTCAGGAAATCTGTGAGACCGAACGGCAAGTAAGAATTTCGATTAATTTTATGATCGTGTGGTACGGGAACCATGTATTTAAACGAACCGTACTGTATTTCTACAAAATATAGGCACCTCGATTTTTGTACAGATTTTCACAAAAATCTCAGCAGAAACAAATTCTAAAAATATGAGACAACATGCATGTTGCAGTTGAAGGTTTTGCCAATACTGATACAGAGTTTCAAAATTTTTACATGATTAACGATTATTTCCTGGCGAATGGAAGGTGAAAAAGTACCATAATCATGTTATCATTCCCGTATACTCAACTTTGAATAGCTCTAAGTCACTGAAAATAAATTATGAAAATTCTTCAAAAAAACATGGTGTCGTCGATCCTTTCTGTACACAATGGTGAAATTTGGAGCCAAAAATAATCATTTGTTAATAATTTGTTAACAAAAACGTAGGGAGGTCTCATCTCCGAAACTAAGGAACGTACAGAGATGATTCTTGAAGCAAATTACACATTTCTGGCTTCTGAAAGTGTTGCATGTATTTTCAATGACCAAAAAGTTGCACTTCAATGTTTAAAAAATTATTTTCTGCTAGAAAAAGTATAAGAGACTTTACGATAATCAAGGCAAGTGTATCCCTTTTTTTTGCATCAGGATTTAGGGTCTGTGTAAACAGTCTGAGTACGAGAGAAGGTCGTAATGCACGCGTAGCAGTATCCTCACCAAAGTGCCCTGCTGAGAATGCGGTTGCCTCGATTGTCGTAAAGTCTTTTGTATTTTTCCGAAAAGAAAATAATTTTTTAAACATCCAAGTGCAACTTTTTGCTGATTGAAAACACATGTAACCCTGTAAAAAGCCAAAAATGTGTAATTTGCTTAAAGAATCATCTCTGTACGTTCCTTAGTTTCGGAGATGACACCTCCCTGCATTTTTGTTAACAATTTATTAACAAATAATTATTTTTGGCTCTAAATTTTACTACTGTGCACAGAAAGGATCACCGGAGCCATATATTTTTTCAGAATTTTCATAATTTATTTTCAGTGACTTAGAGCTATTCAAAGTTAAGCATTCGTAAATGGTGATATGATTATGGTAGTTTTTCACCTTTCATTCACCAGAAAATAATCGCTAATCATGTTAACATTTTGAAACTCTGTATCAGTAACTATAAGACGTCCTATCGTTATAAATCTTAGCAATAACATACAGAGTAAGTTTAAAACCGTCTTGACCCTAGTTATTTTCGGGAGAGGGATGAGATTCACCAACCCCTATTTTTACATACGAAAAGGGTATCCTCTTTCGCTATTATTATCTTCCTTACTATCGGCGGCTTGTGATCTTGTTTTCCAAATGAGGGAGATTCTTCTTTTATATCCAAGTTGAGAACCAAATTGAAAATGTTTGTCCTAGAAAAACACCCCTTTAAGATTGGTATCCAGACTCACGCATCCCCTTCATTCTCTGTTAATTCCAGTACTCTTTAACAGGGAACTTCGCAGAGAGTGTTTCGTGTACGTCGAAGAGGCAAGATTAAGAAATAGAAGGCGAGTCAGAATATGTTTAAAAAAAGGTAAAGGAGAGAAATATAAACGTGAAACAGTTTTTAATAAGACCGACGTTAAGATTCCAGCTCTTTCAATCCCGGGAAATGCAATCGTAAACCGTTGTTTATAAAACTCAACATAAACACATATGTAAACGCTTTTATTTGCTTCTTTAATGCGGCGACTAGTTGGGCTTTTTGTTGTCAAAATTTCAGTCGGGGCCTGGTCGGTGGTTGGTCAGAAGCTGGTCGAGCCTTTTTGTTCACTAATTTCTGTGCGGATAATCTTGAGGCTCTGGTCGGGAGCTAGTGGGGCTCTGGTTGGGTTATTCTTATGTTTGAGTTTTCGTCGAGGTCTTATCAAATCAGGTAATATCTAAAAAAGCGTAATGATTTTTTTATTCTAAAATACTAAGAATATATTGAACAATAATTTTCCACAGTTGTTTGGAGAAAAGATTTAATAATGTTAAAGTCATCCCAAACATTTTTAATAACTGATTATTAAGTTAATAATTTTCTACGAAAATCAACTTTTTATAAAAACAACGATTAAAATCTACAAAAAGACGTAATCTTATTTTTTTGTAGTAGTTTTTAGAAAATTGTGAATTTCTAGGAACATTTATTAATACCTTTGTATGGAATTTCAAGAAAATTCATATTGGAAAAGATACATATAGATGCAGATGAAAAGTCCACCGGAAGTCATAAGACCCTAAATTTGTATAGATGCTTATTTTTTAATTGTACCTTCATTTCAGTCTTGTGATTCTGGACTGGTAGCTTTAAAAAAATCCGTAAGGGCGCGACGTGCCGTGCCTCGCGCAACAGAAATGACGCGTGGAGTGTTTAAGACAGCAATCCAAAAGTAACAAAGCATAATTATCTGGAGCAGAGACTACCGAGACCAACACGGCGGTTCCTTCAGAGCGAAGCTCTTCCACTACTGCGTTCCAGCTGAAGTTTTTTTTTATTAATATTTCACAGATTTTGAGGAATTTCAGTCACATAAATTTATGCATTTTCAAGCCTAGGAAATGTTTCCCGTTAAATCTTGGGTAAATTTTAGCACTTTTAAATATTTCAAAAAAGTATATGGAGATTTCCGTAAATAATGAGTATTTTGACAAACTTTTAGGGAATGTTCCAGAAATTTTGGGGAGTTTGGTTAATATTCCACACACTGCATATGTATGTATTTACATAATTTTCATCGCTTTTTGTTTAAAGCGAAACATATGTTGAATAAAAATGATCAAAATAGATGAATAAATACTATAATAATAATTATAATTATATCGTCTTCCTGATCCTGTCTACTTTATCCACTCTACACCACAGTGGGATTAAAGTAAACTTTTCGGTTCAAATTAAAATTTAGCCTACAATTATCAACCGATTTGAATAATTTTTTTTCAAGCTAATAGAGTTTTAAACCTTTGTGGCACTGTGTCATACATGCATGGCACCTTTTTTACCTCGTTTTAAAATATTTTTTTCGCATATTTTATAACAAGTTACAAGAAGAAAAACCAAATGTAAAGTACCGTGGAACTGCATTTGTCGTCAAGAAACCTTGAAAACTTTTTTTTAACCGAATGCATTTTATAAATAAGCAAAGTGAAAAAATACAGAATTTTTCCATATTAAATGTAATTTTAACTAATAAAAAATAGCTGAAAATCATGTCCAGGGGGTTCTTAGGATCGCTGATTACGAATCTGAAGTGAAAATTCCAAAATTTCAAAAAGCGAATCCAATAAGGTGATCGAAATATTTTTAAAAATAAGTGCCGCGGCTTAAAAATTGTTTTTTTTTCGCTTATTACGAAGTTGAAGTAAAAAATTCTAAATTGCAGATTTATTATGGTGGCCAAAAAATTTAAAAATTGGTCCCGAAGCTGATTATGAATCCGAAGTCAAAATTCAGAATGGCGGATCCAATATGGCAGCCAAAAAATTTAAAAAATTTGTTCTGTGTTTTTGAGTGGCTGATTACGAATGCACTATTGATCCGTGATTTTGATTTTTGACTTCAGATTCTTAATAAGCGACCCACAAAACGCCTGATAACTTATTTCGAAGCCACGGGATTTACTTATATATTTGTTTGTCTGGCATATTGGATCCACCATTTTAAGTTTTTTTTTTTATTTCAAAAATTTGACTCCTAATTCATAATCAGCGACCCCAAGAACCTTCCGTGTATGAAGTTTCAAACAATTCTTATGCAATGAAAAATATATGCATCGAAGGGTTTAAGCGAACTATTGTGCACGATTTTTGAAAAAGGTTTTTTATTTTTAAAAAAACTTTTATTTTTCCAATTTCACTATTATTATTCACATTTTAAAATCAACAGTATGTAATTTGTATCTAAATAGCACTGAAATAGAAAAAAATGTTTAGTAGAATAATTTTTGTTGATATAATCACATGCGTAATTTGTAATTTTTCAACATCACAATTTTATTGAATGTTAGTATTATTAATTAAAAAAAGGTGAGCAATCGTGTCTAGTGTTCAAATTTTTACGGTCTAGCCACTTAAAAATACTATCATTAAAAAAAACTAATCTCCTGATGAAAGATACAAAACTATACATTTGTTCATAAATTTTGTTGATGGCAGTCGTGAAATTTATTTACGAATAATATATAGAATTGCCATTAAGCTGAGCTATACAATCAAAAATACTAATGTTTGTAAGCGAAATGTCTAGGGTCTAGGCTTACCGTAACTATTTGCGCTATGCTCACCGAATTTCGACGAAACTTAATTGCTGCCCTTTTTTAGCTCCCCTGGGCTCAACGAAAATATTTATTTTACGCTCACAAATTATTCGAAAAATGCTTGAATTTTTTAACTTTTTAATGAAATTTGTTTATAATATTTAAAAAAAAATGATTATTAGTGTTTGTGTTGAAATTCTGTCCCGTGTGGAAAAATGTTCTGGCAGTCTGTTTCAAGTCAGGCTCAGGTCTGGATTTATCTAGTCTGTCAAGTCTGGAAGATCTGATCTGGCCCAGTTCTGACTGACTCAGTTTTGGTTTAGCGCTGATTAACTAGCCAAAAAGAAAAGCTGCAGGGTGTCTACAATGAAAATTTTTTAACTGAAGATGCTTATAGTGAAAAATGATTTTTTCTAAGTCATTGCCAGATGATGTCACAAATTGCAGTGAAAGTTACGTATTGACTCTGACCTCACTGACACACTGCTAGTTTTTTTCGGTCAAGTGTCATAAACTGCCAGCCATTCAATAACTTTGCGGCTGACCAGCTTATACCTAGTGGTTGACCAGACAGAAAAAGAAAAAGTTATATACAGAAAAAGCTAGGCAGAAAAAGCGATACACGATTGGTCAGGCCCAGGCTTCACCGTTAGGTCTGCGTCGGGGTTGGAAACCTGACCGTCTGCTCTGAGCCAGCCCAACCCCAGAACAATTTTCCACACGGAGCTGTGCTAGTGAATTAATAATACTAATATTGAAAAAACAGTTTTTTGTTTTGTAAAAAAACTAATCATGCATTTGTTAATAAAGCGTCTTTTGTAGTATTAACAATAATTGTTTTGCTACAAAGCATTTCTGTTTTAATAGGCCGTGGCCACGTGTGCCGCAATTTCGGTAGTAATATCCGGATTTTTGGTAAGAATAGGGGTAGCTGGAAAAGGGGCTATTTGTACCGAAGGTTTGCTGGGTATAGCCGGATTTTTGTGTAGACATATCCATATTTATACTGAAGTTTCGATACACGTAGACAATTCCATTTTAATATTATTCAAATCAAATGACTAATTATATGATAAAATGAAAATTAAAAATACGGATAATTCTAAAAAAAATTTTTAAATCTCAAAGAAGGTCAAATTGAAAACATTTAATTAAAAGAGATAGGTTTTTTCAAATTTAACACGCACTGTGCAGTGTGCGATCCTCAACTTTCGTAATCTACATTTTTAGAATAATAGTGCCGTTCTTAGAATTTTCTTTATTAATCGTGACTCAGAAACGGCGTGCGTTATATAACATTACATAAATTTTGAGATTGATCGAATCTAAACTGATACGTATACAATGTTAAAAATAATATTAAATTTAATATGCCTATGTGTATTAAAATTAATATATCAAGCATATGAAATCGCCTTTAAGGGCGACTATAATAAATTTCATATACATTCATGTTAATCACTTACAAGAAAAATCAGATAATTCCATTTTTCACAAATTCAAAATAAGTTTAGCAGTCCTTATCAGACCTTCTTCCTGTCAACAGACCTAACCTACAATTAATTGTCTTCGCCTTAAATTTGGGCTATTTAGAGCGAAATTAAGAAAAAGTTTTACCCGGACATTGCAATTTCATATTAAATAACAATTTAGTCGAAATATTCTAGATTATTAATTTAATTGAGAATATTTGACAAGATTTAAAGTAATTAACGCACGTTGACTTTTTACGCAAATTGCTATATTGACCTGTATATTAAATTTAATACATATGTATGTTAAATTCACTACACCAATGTATGTTAGATTTCAGTAGTGGTAGTGCATATTTGCTTCACACACATGCATATTAAACCTCGTACAGATTTTTCTAACAGTGTATCTAATTCCCTTTCGATTCGTACGTATTTATCGATGTTCAGCAACATCGAACCAGTAAATCAATTATTTCATTAAAACTGTCCACGTCCGGGGAAACTCCGTTATCTCTATAGTCTAGGGCGCGCGTGTACGCTATCGCGCTTCACGCTCGTTTTCCTACGTTTAGTGCGTATACTTTAACTACATTTTTTCATATATCATAATTATTATAACTTAAACCGAAAACTGTGAGTGAAACTTCTGAGTAATTACAGCCATAAATTATAACTGAAATTTTCTTCGATTTGTTGCTAAAGAAGGTTCTCAAAGTACCTACGGCTTTGCCGATTACATTCTCATTATGAAATTCGCGGTTTGGCGCTCGATAAGTTTTCTCTAATCGTAAAACTTCATGAAGCCAATTCGTAAATCTTGTTCGAATCGACAAATAACAGCGTTTTAAACTTAAGGCTCTAACAAAATTGCATAGTTTTGAAAATGATCCAGCTTTTTGAACTTTTGCCTAATTAAGAAATTTCATGACAATCGTTTCGAAATACATATATTTTGTATCTAGTAGAAATTTATATTGATATTTCTTAACCTATTGAAGAATTTTTTCCCTTTTTTTGAAAATTTTGAAAAGTATATAAGTTTTTAAGATTTTATAGAATTTAGAAATGTCATTAGGATAATTTGCAAGTCTTTTTTTCGTATGCCAGAAAATTTTACAACATTTCTCAAACTCACAAAAAATTTTATTCAAATTTTGAAAAAGCTCTAACGTTTAAATTTTTGTCCAATCGAAATATTTAACTGATATAATTTCTAAATATATTAGATATCTAGTGAAGATTTTAAATGAAATTTCCTAATCTATCAAAAAAATATTTTTACATTCTCATTCATGAGAGTGTTATATACTTTTCAAAATTCTGAAAATATTTAGAAAAATAGAAAAACATATTTTTGTAAAGATTAGAAAATTTTATTTAAAATCGTCACTAGATATCAAATATATTTAAAAACTATGTCCGTTAAATTTTTCGATTAATCAAACATTCAAAAAGTTAAAGCTTTTTCAAAATTTGAATAAAAATTTTCATGTGTTTTAGAAATGTTTTACAATTTTCTGGTACACGGAAAAAAGACTTTCAAATTATCCTAATGACATTTCTAAATTCTATAAAATCTCAAAAACTTATATACTTTTCAAAATTTTCAGAAAAAGGAAAAAAAATTCTTTAATAGGTTAAGACATATCAATCTAAATTTCTACTAGATGTAAAATATATGTTTTTCGAAACTATTATTATGAAATTTCTTATTAGACAAAAGTTCGAAAAGTTGGATCATTTTTTAAAATAGATAATTTTGGTTTTTAAGAGATCCATACGTTTAAAACTTTCTTTTTAGTAGATTTTAACAGAATTTACAAATTATCTTGATGAAGTTTTTCAATTGGACACAAAATTATCAAGGGCAAAGCGCGTGTTTCGTAATGAGAATGTAATCGTGAAAGCCATAGGTACTTTGAGAACCTTCTTTAAAAACAAATCGTAAAAAATTGCAGTTGCAATTTATGGCTGTAATTCCTAAGAAGTTTAAGTCACAGTTTTCGAATTAAGTTATAGTATTTACGATGTTTGAAAAAATTAAGTTAAAGTATACGAATTAAACGTACGAAAACGAGCGCGAAGTCTGCTACACATCTATCAGAAACTTTAACACCAATTTTTAAAATCTGAAGAAAAAAACATATTTGAAATTTAAAAATGCTCTAAATTTTTAAATTTTGGTTGGAAATATCTGCTTAACGAATTTAGCCTTCATTTTGGGAATCTTGAGAAGTGTATTAAAGGCTATCTCGATTAAACAAATACTATAAAAGTCAGCGAGGCTATAACTTTCAGGTAACCATACATACAGACATACAGACAGACATATAGACAGACAAAAACAGATAGACAGACACCCAGCACATTTTATGATTTTCGGACTCTGTGAGTGCCGAAACCTAAAGATCCGTTAAAAACCAGAGATCGAGAATTTGGATGATTTCATTATACTCCCATGAATGAGAATATAAAGATATTTCAGACGTTAATATGTTCTCGTCATTATAAACTTATATGAAATTATTTTCTGTTTCAGGTAAGCAATCGGAAATCTGGTCCAAGGACGTAATTGCTCATAAAGTGAGTTTTACGAAATTAAAAATCTTGAAAAGTATATCATTAAATTGAAGTATTTACATTTGTCAAATTAAAATAAAACTTTAATATCAATTTTCTACATCAAGTTACACTTTATAATTCGCTGTACATCAGGTACAATACTAGGAAGATACAAATTTCGAGGAAGTGATAATTTGCCAAGTATTAGAGTGGAATTTGCGACGACATTACGCCTATTATCGAAGACTAACATTATGCTAGACGTATCTTTATTTCTACCGTCGACGATTATCGATCTGTCACGATAAAATTTCCGAGGCCAGGAGGCTAATCATTGACATCCGGAATCCGTAGAAACTCACGGGACCGAGATTAAATGTTTCACGATCCATTATACGGTACTTTCCATAAAAATCGCAGTCAGGGTGCTTTCAGATTCAATTTTTCAGAGAAGGGAACTATTATATACACACACACAGCCAGACACACAAAAATAGATGTGCATATATAAATATATATCGGAGCCCAATCTAGAACGTAACGCTGAGGCCATGGGGGCCCTACTAGATTTTCTCGTACGGTTCTCGTGGTGTCAGACAGCCTACAACCTAATTAAAGGTGTACGCACAAGAAAATACGTGTGCATTATGCTGGAAACGGCTCAGGTACGATCTGTTCGTGCACACACACAGACCGCCAACCAATCGCGTGCGAGCTGCCTATATACCGTTCACCTGTCGGTCCGGCACTCGAAACAAATTCGCAACGTCGAAAACATTTGCGTCTCGAATGGCGGTCCGATATGTGAAAGGTACGCAGCCAGCCCGCACTGCAGCAGCGCGACAGATCGCGCATGATTGGTTGGTACTCTGTGTGCGTACACGGCCGGCTCGTGCGTGAACTGTTTCCAGCATACTGTACACGTATTTTCTTGTGCGAACACCTCAAAGGGAAGGGCCACTGCGGGACTCCAACAAGATACTGCCACGCTACTGGCAGTCAGTACTTTCATCCATTCATCATATGACTGTATATCGTCCTAACATCATTCATAATTTCAAAAAGAAAACTTTTAATTAAACATTTTGGTTAGTTTCAACACCTAGTACTGCTATATACATTGTATGTGGCACTCAGAGTTATAGGTCTTCAAGCCAATAAAGAGCACTTCAAACAGTTACTTCGTGGCTGATTGTAACACCGGTAGCAATGGTGAGAGGCAAGGGGACTCACGTTAATCCACCACCCGAAACGTGAGAGGCAAGGGGAACTCACGACAAAAAAGCACCCCAAAGGAAACAGAACAGTCTTTCCATCTTATCCGAAATGATTGTAACTGGCTGGGTGTCTTGGGGGGAAGAGGTGATAACAATACACAGCACCCAGTTTGAGCGCGCGGGTGCCCTCTAGCGTTTCGCGGTTTATTTCGTACGTTGAATGTGCATACTTTAACCACATTTTTTCAAATATCATAATTATTATAACTTAGATCGAAAACTGTGAGTGAAACTTCTGAGGAATTACAGCCATAAATTGTAACTCAATTTTTTTCGATTCGATTTTAAAGAAGGTTCTCAAAGCACTATGGATAAACTTATGGATGTCTTAAAAAATCAAAATTGCATATTTGTGAAAATGATCCAACTTTTGGAACTTTTGTCTAATTAAAAAATTTCATGATAATAGTTTCGAAAAACATATATTTTACATCTAGTCGAAATTTGGATTGATATTTCTGAATCTATTAAAACAATGTTTTTCCTTTTTCCGAAAATTTTCAAAATGTTGAGAAGCATATAACTTTCTGAAGTTTTATCGAATTAAAAAAATGTTATTAGGATAATTTGCAATTCTTTTTGATGCGTATCATAAATTTGACAAAAATTTTTATTCAAATTTTGAAAAAGCTCAAACTTTTTGTCTAATCGAAAAATTTAACTGACATAGTTTCTAAATATATTTTATATCTAGTGATGCATTTAAATGAAATTTTCTAATCTTTTAGAAAAATATTTATGTTTTATTTTTCTGCACATTTTCAAAGTTTTCAAAAGTATATAACTTTTCTAATTTTCATCGAAATGAAACATTTTATTTGAATAATTTGCAAGTCTTCTACCCATCTATCAGAAACTTTGACAAACAATTTTAAATTTGAGAAAATTTGTTTTCCAAATTTTGAAAATGTTCTAAGTTGTTTAATTTTGGTTGGAAATATCTGCTTAAGGAACTTAGCCTTCATTTTGGGAACCTTAAGAAGTGTATCAAAGGCTGACTTGATTGGACAAATCCTTTAAAAGTTAGCGTGGCTACAACGTTCAGGTAACCATACATACTGACATAAATACAGACAGACATACAGACAGACTGACAGACGCTGATAAAATTTTATGATTTTCGGATTTGGTGAGTGCCGAAACGTAAAGATCCTGTTGAATATGTGTATAATGAAAGAAAGTGCGCCGTAGTTTTGAGAGAGCCTGGGAGTTATAAAAATCCCGGAATTTGAAAAGCATTGGTATGCACAAGAGGTTTAACAATTCATGAAAATGGAGCCTGAAGAGTGTGAGGTGTTGGGTATCGTGGAGTTGTTGTGCGGGTAGTGTCTAGAATAGGGGAGTATCGGTTGAGCATCGAAGCGAGCAACATTGTCAAGTAAGATAGAAACGCGCCGGGTCTCTTATATTGTAGCCTTCAAATCTTGACCCTTTTTTCTTCTCTTATGTTTCAATAAAATGTGATGTTTAAGTGTGAAATTTCTTGATTTAATAATAACCCTCTTTTTCCAAGTATTGAATACAAACATCTGGCGACCGTGACAGGACTTAACTTGCAGTGACGGGTTGTGAGTAGTGTGATTTGTGTTCTTTGAAGCAGTTGCAGTGACGGATTGTACTTTGTGTTTTTTAATCAAGAAAAATGGAGCACTTGAAGAGAAGAAGGACAAGTCTACGTACTGCGTTCGCTAAGTCGCTGAATTCGCTAAATGCTCTGTTAGAGGACGTCGCATGTGGAATCGCAGAAATAACCGTGGCATATGGCTTGGTGGCTGATAAGCACAAAGATTTAGAAGACAATTCGGCGAGTATTATAAATGCATTGTTCTCTGGAGAAGCCGAAGACGATGAGCTCCAGAAGGAGATCGACGAACACGACGTGTACAAAAGCAAATTTCTGCTAGCTAAGTACAAGTTCGACAGCAAAATGGCCGCGAGAAGCGTCGAGGCACCGAGAGCGAGCCCAGCGAATACAGCGAGTAACAGTACAAATCAAGTGGAGGAAAGAAAGACTTATAACTTGCCAAAAATAGAATTGATAAAGTTCAGCGGTAAAGTGTGTGAGTGGCTTCAATTTTGGAGCTTATTTAAGAAGATAAACGAAGATATGAATATGGGCAATGAAGATAAGTTTCAATATTTAATACAAGCAATGGTGCCTGATTATCGTGCTGCGGAATTAGTGAAAAGTTACCCACTGACCAGTGACAATTATGAAAAGGCGATTGATAGTTTGAAAAGGCGTTTTGGACGAGATGATCTGCAGATTGAAGTTTATGTGCGCGAGCTTTTGCAGCTGGTACTGCAAAATGCTATGTCCTCGTAGGAAGTGCAGCTCGCTAGTCTGTATGGCAAAATTGAGTCGTATTTACGAGTTCTGGATACGCTGGGTGTCACTACACACAAGTGCGCGGCGATTCTGTTTTCTTTAGTGGAATCTTCGCATCCCGAAGAGTTGTTGCGCGTGTGGCAGCGGTCGAATAGTGCGAGTGAAACGAACACCACAAATAATTTGTCTGATGTGTCCAAGACGCGGTTGAATAAGCTGATAAGTTTTCTGGTGTCCGAAGTATAAAAAGAATTAAGGATCTCCATGGCTGTGCAAGGTTGCAGCTTCAAAGAAGAGAATGAGTCAGAACGCACGAAGAAATCGAAAAATCAGCATGCAGGAAGGGATGTTCCAAGTGCGCGCAATTTGCTGGCTGCTAAGGGTAAAGAAAATTCGTGTGTATTTTGTGAAAAGGGTGACCATGACAGTGCAAAATGCTTCAAAGCTAAGAATATGTTGTCTTCAGTGAGGCAAGAGGTTTTGAAGAGAAAGCGCGCGTGTTTTACCTGCTTAAAGATCGGGCATAATAGCAGATTTTGCCGTGTAAATGTGAAATGTTCAAAGTGCGCTCGACGGCATGTGGATATTATGTGTTTTAAAGAAGAAACCCACGCGATCGCGTCAAACGACAAGCCAAAAAATTCAGTTCGCGTGAGTTTAACAGATGTGAGCAGTGAAGAAAATACCGTGGCTATTCTCATCGGGGCAGACGTAGCCGGAAAATTACTCACCGGACGTCTACATGTGTCAGAAAGCAGATTAACGGCAGTAGAGACTTACCTGGGTTGGACACTGATGGGTAAAGTACCAACGAAAGAGCCCACAACAAACGAGCGAGAGAATCTAGCAGTGTCCGCTATTTCTATGTTTACTCAGAATGCGGAAATTAAAGATCTATGGTTTTTAGACGTTTTAGGGATTAAAGACCCTATAGACTATAAAACCCAAAGGCAGCACAACATAGAGGTGGAAGAAGCGTTCAGGGAAGGTGTCGTTAAGAATGGTAAAGTGCGCTATGAAGTGAAGTTACCCTGTCTTGATTGTCATCCAGAACTTAAAGACAATAAAACGATGGCTGTGCAGAGATTAGAGCCTATAGTGAAAAAGTTGCAGGTGGCCGAAAAATATGAAGAGTATGGCGGCATTTTTTAGAAATGGCTGAGAGAAGGGATTATAGAACGTGTCCCTCCGGAAGGAGAGGTCCACTGGGATAATTATCTGCCTCATCGTCCCATTTTTAGGGAACATTCGACGATCAGCACGAGGCCAATATACGACGTGTCGGCAGGCTTTCCCTCTCTCAACAGATGTCTTGAAAAAGGACCGAACCTCATCGAAGAAGTCGGAGATATTTTATTGCGCTTCAGAGAAGGCAGTATTGGTGTGATGGCGAAAATAAAGCAGGCTTTTCTGCAGATTAGTGTAAACCCGACGGAACGTGATTTTTTGAGATTTTTGTGGTACGACGTTGGAGGTAAGATAATTATTTATCGGCACTGCCGAGTAGTTTTTGGTGTATGCAGTAGTCCATTTATTTTAGGTGCAACGATTAATCTACACTTGGATAATTATTTAAAATCGATTGAGTGTGACGATAGGTTCGAAAAGTCTAATTATGTGAATGTTTTAAAGCTCAAACATAGTTTTTATGTAGGTAACTGTGTAAAAAACGTGAATAATGTGAAGGATTTGTATAGTTTTATGCACGATGCAAAAACAGTGATGGAGTCAGGTCTTTTTGATTTGCGCGGTCGGGAGCACACCAATGATAGCAATTCTCAGAATTTAAGTGGGGTTCTCAGATTATTGTGGGATAAACAGCAGGACACGCTATCACCTAATGTGTCAGGTTTAGAAAAATTAAAGTTCGAGATTGTTACAATGAGAAACATTTTGTCCGTTGCTCACCGTATTTTTGATCCGCTTGAATTTGTTTGCCCGGTCTCGCTTGACCCGAAAATTGTGCTGCAAAAAGCTTGGGCAGCTAAACTAACGTGGGATGAAGAAGTCAGCGAGAATATTAAAAAGAAGTTCGCGAATTGGTTTAAGGAATTAAAAAAACCTCGATAAACTCAAGGTACCGCGCTGTATGATAGGATTGATTGACGCAGACGTAGATGTGACGCAGAGATTAATCTAATTAAAATAAATTTTTTGACGGCTGATGAGTATTACAAGGCAGAGATTAGTCGAATCAAAATGATTCAAAGCAGACATTTCAAAAGTTTTTGAGATGAAAGCATCAAAGACTTCAAAGACGTCTTACCGTTCATTGATAGTGAAGGACTCATCAGAACCAAATCTAAGCTTTTATATTGTGATGATAGTTTCAATTTTCGATGTCCAGTTATATTGCCGAGCAAAGAGTATTTCGTCGAATTATTAATCTGAGAAAAGCACACGGAGCTTAAGCATGCAGGAGTCGTGATTACACTAAACGTTTTAAGAGAAAAATTTTGGATCATGAGAGGGAGAAAAGTCGTTAGAGAAGTGATTAAAAAATGTGTAGATTGTCGCCGACATGATTCTAGACTGGTTAATGCACATACCGCACCATTGCCGCTCGATAAGGTAAGAGATTCCGCGGTATTCGAGGTAGTAGGAGTAGATTTCGCAGGTTCAATTTATCTGAAAGGCGGACAAAAGGCCTGGATATGTATTTTTACATGTACGGTGTATAGAGCAGTTCACTTAGAGATAGTTAATTCTTTGAGTGTAGCTTCGTTTTTAATGGCATTACGACGCAACGTAGCTAGGCGAGGCAGACCGAGCGTGATTTTCAGTGACAATGGCACACATTTTGTAGGGTTAAGTAATCAGTTGAAAGCACTAGTTTATAAGAAAATCGCAAAGACTCTCGCGATACAGCAGATAGAGTGGAGGTTTAACCCTCCATCAGCACCTTGGTGGGGAGGCTTCTGGGAACGTCTTATTGGTGTACTGAAAAGATTGCTTCGGCGTACACTTAAAAAATCGTGTTTGACTTACGAGGAAATGTTGACGACGTTAACAGATTGTGAAGCGGTATAAATTCGCGACCGCAGTACAGAGTGTAACAAAGAAATCAAGAGTAGCTAAACCGTCGACAAAAATGGAAAGCCGTTAATTGAACAAATAGATAAGGATATTGAAAGACAAGCAATAGAAATAAAAACTAGAAGTGGAAGAATTTCAAAAATACCTAAACGTTTGACGTATAACTGAAAATTTGTCAGTTTTTAAAATCTCTTTTATGGTTCGGACTACCTGCCGCAATTTCTTTGCTTTTATTGATGTGATATGTTTAGATTAAGATTTTTTAAAGAAATGTGATAATGTGCAGTTTGCGTTTTTCATGTTATCTAATTAGATTTTGAGTTCCATGTATGACTGACGCCTACATACACCCTTTTTGCGGGGGAGGATGTTGAATATGTGTATAATGAAAGAAAGTGCGGCGTAATTTTGAGAGAGCCTGGGAGTTATAAAAATCCCGGAATTTGAAAAGCATTGGTACGCACAAGAGGTTTAACACTTCATGAAAATGGGGCCTGAAGAGTGGGAGGTGTTGGGCATCGTGGGGTTGTTGTGCGGGTAGCGTCTAGAATAGGGGAGTATCGGTGAATATCGAAGCGAGAAACATTGTCAAGTAACATAGAAACGCGCGGGGTCTCTTATATTGTAGCCTTTAAGTCTTGAGCCTTTTTTCTTCTCTTATGTTTCAATAAACTATGAAGTTTAAGTGTGAAATTTCTCGATTTAATAACAACCCTCTTTTCTCAAGTGTTGAATAAAAAAAGATCCCTTAAAAACCAGAGATCGAAAATTTGGACGATTACGTTACACTCTCATGAATGAGAATGTAAAAATTCATCCGGGCACGGAGTTCAATCTAAGAAAAATCGTCTTGACCTTCAAATGGTCTTGAAAATTGACCCGGAGGTTATGGTGGTCAAGGTGATGTACACCTTAACATTTCATCGACTTTTGTGAAGCATCTTGAACGTTTGTTTATCCCGAAAAACCAAGACAATTCAGAAAAAGGGCATCTGGTCCTTTCAAATTCGCAGTCAAAAATTGGGGTTCTCATTTAAGTAAAGGGTCTTACCCCGATTTGACCTTGAAAATTGACCTCAAGGTCAAAATTGATGGTACCGTCAAATGTCCCTCTCGGTCCTAGTCAACCTTTGTCCGAATCATTTCTTCGTAGATAACGTATTTTAGAAGATACTAGCAGTCTTGCGCGCGCCGATTTCTTTTTATATGAAAAAGAATAAATCAAAAGCCTGCCATTGCCATGTTATACATATTTAATGAATGTTACAAAATATTAGTATAAAATAAAAGAAGACACCAAGGGATGAGTTCTGTATCTGAAACCGTAATTAATCTTTTATAATAGGATTTCAACAAATTTAATATTTTTTTGCAGAAAATGAAATTGATGTATTTTATTCTCAATGAACTTTTTTTATTAAAAATTAATTTACACCTAATATATTGATGTATAGCGTTTATTACAATTTTGTAATTCACGTTGATGATAATCATATTCTTTGAATACTGAACTTTGCATTTTTAAACCACAATTTTTATAAATCAATTTAGCAAAATTTTTACACGCGCATTATAATAATTAATGACCTTATAGGTGGAAAAACACAAACAATAAGCTTTTTGCCACTTGGTAAACTCTCCCCTGAAAATCTTGGTCAAGTCTCATGAGTTCAATGTCATAGAAATTTTAGTAATAACTGTTTCATTATTCCAAATTTAACAAAATCATTACACTACTTTGTAAGAAATAACGCGATATATGATTTCTGTACGAATTTTGATTACAAGAGTAGATAAATCCTTATAAAGGTGGAAAAATATTACATTATTGACCGAAAATTTCTGCCAATTTTCGAATCTCGGGCTTAGTTTAGTCTCTCACTATACCTTGGACTTTTCACATTAAAGTTTATGAAAAACATAAATATTTTCTTTAAATTAAACTTGTAATTATTATATTTCAAATTACATTGAAATTAATGTAATCTTGTATTAAGAATAACACTGTCGACAAAGAAATACTGGAAAACTTATCATGTGGGCTGAAGGTGTTGTGAAAAATGTGGTTTGGGGTGGTATATGAAGGGTAAAGGTGTTGTAACTGTCTTACAGAAAAATAGCCTTCTGGCGTAAAAGTTTAAGAATAGGGAAAATTTTTTTTATTTCCTAACTGATAATTCTTTATTTGTTGAAAATTCGTCTTTCTCGTTGAAAAATTCATAATTTTAGTTAAAAATTCATCTCTTTGGTTAAAATATTTACTATTTTTTAGAAAATTCTGTTTTTTCTGAAATAAATTAATTTTTTATTTTAAAAAGTCACTTTTCTACTTATGGTTTAAATTCGAATATCTTATACAAAATTAATCTTTGTGATTGCAAATTCGTTTCCTTATTTTTACCATGCATCTCTTGGCAGCATCTGCATTCGTTGAAATATCAAATATTACATTTTCTGTCGAAAATCCATATTTGCTTGTTAAAAATTCAACTACTTTGTTGAAATTTTACATACTGGTTCAAAAATTCAACTCTGGTTAAAAATATAAATATTTTTTTGAAAATCATTAATTTTTGTTTTAAGATGTCCGCCACTACGTCTTCATTGAGAGCCCTCTTTTTGCAACTCTTTTTGGTTAAAGATTAATCTTTTTTGTTTGAAAATTTGTCCATTCAGTTCAAAATTTATATTTGTAGCTTGAAAATTTAACTATTTGGTTAAAAGTTAAACTATTCGGTTGTAAATGCAAATCATTCATTAAAAAGCCAAATTAAAAAAAAACCGTTTACACTGAAAACGAAAATGTTTAATTTTCAGTTTAAAAAAATTAACGAATTTGCAACCAAATAGTTAATTTTTCATCCAAAAATATCAAATTTAAACAAAATAGTTAAACTTTTAAATAAGTAGATAAATTTTCAACCAAAAACTAAAAAAGATGATTATTTGAAAACAACTACAGCTGAATTGAACCAAAAAATGCATTCCAAGCAAATTTTTAAATTTTTAACCAGAGATAAGTTTTTAACTAAAATAATGAATCTTCAACCAAAAAAATCCATTTTTATTCAATTAGTTTTAACATTTAACCAAGTAGTCGAATGTAAACAAAAAAGACAAATTTTAAACAAAATCGTTAAGTCCTCAACAAAGGACCTTTAATGAAAGATAATTTACAACTACCAAATTACAGTTGCAGATGTATATATGCATATATTGTCGAGCGCTCTGGACCGAACGAAGAAAAAAGAAAAATATCTGCAAAATTGTTGAGTTTTCAGCCCAAAACAGGCAGTTTAAAAATCAAGTAATTGGTTGAAAAGTCGGTTTTTTTTGTAAAACATTAATCTTATTGGTTAAAAATTAATCTTTTGGACATAGAATTTTTTTTATAACGAAAAAATAGTTCTCTTAAAATTTAATCTAAAAACAACAGCATTCCCTTCCTGATCGATTCCACTTTTGGTTAAAAATTTATTGATATTTTTAATTACAATCTGTTTTGGTAGAGAACTCAGCTCTTTTTTTTTTAATTGCACTTCTTTAAGTTGAAAATTATTTTTTTAACTAAAAACTGAACTATCCGATTATTCGTTGAATAGTACGATCATAAATGAAGCTTCATCTGTTAAGGTTTAAAAAGGAATCTTTTTTATTGAAAATTCTACTATTTTTTTCAAATTTCTATTTTAAAAAAAATTAATTTCTCTAATGGTAAACTCTACTTATATTACCTGTGGTTAAAAATGATATTTTTTAGATAAAAATCATATATTTGTTTAAAACTTTTTAGATTATGTAGAGAATTCGTAATTTTTCGTAGAAAAGTAATATTCTTGATTGAAAATTAATATTTTTCATTAAGGATTCAATTATTTAAAAAAAATTCCTTTTCAGTTTGTCAAAAACCAATTTCTTTAAAGGAAATTTCGATTCTACTATTTTTGGTTGAAAATTGATATTTTAAATTGAAAATGAACCTTTTTTACTCAAAAATTCCATTTTTTTTAATTTTTCTGTTTTGGTAGAAAATTAATCCTTTTGGTTCGAAATCGATCATTTTTCGTTAATGATTAAACTATTTGGAAACAAATTTATCTGTTTTGATACAGTATTTATAAATTCAGAATTTTATTGAAAATTCGTCATTTTTGGTAGAAAAATAAACTTCTTAATTGAAATTTCATCTTTTTTTCGAGGATTCTATTATTTTGTTAAAAATTCCTTTTTTGGTGAAAAATGAATTTATTTAAGAGAAGCGTCGATATGTAAAATACAATTGGATTATATCATTTTTGGTAGAGAATTGATATTTGAAATTAAAAATTGATCTGTTTTAGTTGAAAATTCAACCATTTATTTGAAAATGCACATATTTCGATGAAAATTCCTGTTTTTGGTAGGAAATTAGTCTTCTTGGTTGAAAATTTATCTTTCTGATTAAGAACAAAACTATTAAGTTGCACATTACTTTTTTTATTGTTAAAAATTAAGTCCATTAACTAAAAATTGAACCATCCCACTTTCGGTGAAACATTGAAATTTTGAAATACAAAATGATATATTTGTGTTGAAAATTCAATTATTTGTTTCAAACCTCGTCTTTTTTTATATAAAATTAATCTTCTTGGTTGAAAATTCATCTGTTTGTTTGAAAATTCAGCTATGTATTATCAAAAAATGAAAAAATGATGAAAAAATAACTTTCTCGATTGAAAATTGTTTCATTAAATAAAAAAATTGATGACAAGACTTTTCCGACTATATTCGTATTGTTTTATCATCAATTGTACTTCTTTAAAATAAAATAATGTTTTAAGATTAGTCCAAGATTTATCAATAGTTCTTAATAAAATTAACAACATTTAAATTTAAAAATACGTAATTTTGATTTTGTATTAGTTCACAAATAAGATATTAATAAAAAAATAATGCTTCCAATTGTAAAACTGCGTACCTACAAGATATTATATACTTTTCACAGATTTAATAAAACTCACTGATGAAGGCCACCATTGTGTGCCGAAACGTTTGAAACAACTTAATTAGTTTCAATTAAGTTTGGTGCCAAACTCATCTGTTTTAGTGAAAATTTGAAATAATCTGTAGAAAATTTCATTTATTTGATTGAATATCAACTTTTATAAACTAAAAACTGCATTATTTTATTTTTGTTCAAAATTTGATATTTTTTATTGAATCTTCATCTTTTTTAGTTAAAAATAGTATTGTTTGACAATGTAGGTATTTTGTTGAAAATTTGTATTTTTTGTTTGAAATATAAAACTACTTCCTTGAAAATTCATCTTTTTGATTGAGAATTAAACTATTTTGTTAAAAGTTAATTTATAGTTAGTCAAAAATTAATTTATGTAAGATAAAATTGAATTATACAATTTTTTGTAGAGAATTGATATTTGAAGTTAAAAATTGATCTTTTGTAATTGAAAATTCAGCCATTTGTTTGAAAATGCACATATTTCGATGAAAGTTCGTTATTTTGGTAGGAAATTAGTCTTCTTGTTTGAAAATTCATCTTTGTGATCAAGAACAAAAATATTAAGTTGCACGTTCCGTTTTTTGTTTGTTAAAAATTTAATTCTCCTACTGAAAATTTAACTATCCCACTTTTAGTGGAACACTGAAATTTTGAATTAAAAATCGATATTTTTGGGTTGAAAATTCAATTGTTTGTTTCACACATTGTCTTTTTTAGATCAAGTTAATCTTCTTGGTTGAAAATACATCTGTTTGCTTGAAAGTTAAACTATGTATCATCAAATGCATCTATTTTAGTAGAATTTCAATTAATTTGTTGAAATTTAATTGTTTCTTGTATTAATTCTTTTTGGGGTCACTTATTATAATAATAATAATATTTATATTTTTTATATTTTTAATTAAAAATTTATCTTTTTTATTTGAAAACTTCACTATTTGTTTGAAAACTGATCTTTTTGATTAAGGTTCAACTATTTTGTAAAAATGGATCAAAAATTCAACTGCACAATTTCACTATGAAAAATTATATTTTTAATTAAAAATTAATTGTTTCATTTTAAAATTCGTCTTTTTGATAGAAAATTATTTTTCTTTGTTAAAATCTTGTCTTGTTTATTTAGGATTCAAATATTTTCTTGATTTTGGTTTGTTTGTTCAAAATTAATGTCCTTAAGGGAAATTTTAATTATATCATTGTTGGTTGAAAACTAATAGTTTTTTTTGTAGAGAATTAATGTTATGGGTAAAAAATTAATCTGTTTTTTATTATTCTTAACATAGATGTCCAAATTTGATTTTTTTGTCTTGCATAATTTAGTATAAAACAATTTTAATCGCTGAGAGATTCTGCTAAATAATATGTAGAACCTGCCTGATTTTAAGTGAATTCTATCTTATTTTAAATACTTTTTATAATATTGGTCTTGGATTAAAAATTAATTTAGTTGAAAATTCTATTATTTTGTTGAAACAAAATTTTTAATAGAAAATTAATCTTTGTGATTGAAAATGCATCTTTTTTGTTAAAACTTTTACTATTTGGTGTCAAGTTCATCTGTTTTAATTGAAATTTGAAATAATCTGTTACAAATTTGATATTAGAGATTGAAACTTGATCTTTTTTAGTTAAAAATGGAATTATTTTTTTGAAAATTCTCGTATTTTGTTGAAAATTTGTGTTTCGTGTTAGAAATATAAAAATTCTCTCTTGAAAATTCATCTTTTTGATTGAGAATTCATCTATTTTGTTGTAAGTTCCTTTTTAGTTTGTCAAAAACTCATTTCTCGCCGACCATTGGGTGATAATGAAAGTGCCAGTACATCCCTATAGTATGTATCTGTTGCTGGAGGTTTTCAAAATTGTGTTTTTATAAAATAATGATTGAGTATTTGACAAAATTGTCGGCAGATATGAAGACAGATATATCCATAAAACTGAACATAATTCATTCAATCTCACATTTCTTAAACCATATATGATTTAAAAGCATATAAAACATTGGAATCCTATATATTTTATCCAGCTGTTTTGTGGTGAAAGTGAAGTGCAAGGAGTTTAATGGTACTTTTCTGGTATTGAGTAAAGTTAGTGTAACATTGGTGTATTTTCAGTAATAAGTTAATGTTTTAGTTATTATTTGCATTCAATATAAACATTAACATTGAGTATTATTCCTGTGAAGAATGGAATTTGTTATAAAACTTCATTGCTGATATAAAACGCGGAAGCAACTTATTTAAATTTTGAGGTTAATCTTGCATTTTTTAATTCAAGAGCGAACTGGTCACAGTTAAAAAATTTATCAAAAAGACGTAGGATGAAAACATAAAAAGATATTTTTTATTCTAAGCCTGACTAAAATAGTTTCTGTTTTTTCACCAAAAATTTTACAAATTTGAATATAATTTTTGTGAAATTTACATAAAAAATTTCATTAATTTTCAATGTATTTCAAACACGGAGCATTTTTTTCATATTAAGAAAAATGAGTAAAAGCTTAACTTTCGTAAAGTTTTTATAATACATTTTCATAACGTTTCATATGAAAAAACTAATATTTTATAGATTTTTGTAGATATACGGATGATTTACATTAAAGTGGCAAAAATGATCTAATTATGCGACCAGCAGTTCGCTCTTGTATTTTAAAATTAATTCCTAACCTCAAACGCATTTTACACCAGCAGTGGACTTTGATAGCAAAAATTATAACTAATTCCATGCTTCAAAGGAATATTAGTTAATGTTAATGTTTATATTAATAACAAATAATAACTTAAACATTAACTTGTAGTTAAAAATATACTAACCCTGCAGATAGAAATCTCAGAGTATATGCTAAAGATTCTCAAGGCTCTGAGAAGCTCTGAGAAATTCTGCGCAGACAATCAGATAGATATATTTAATGGTCCAGATAGCTCATTTAAATGCTTTGAAGACTTTAAAATGTCCTTTCCGAAATTAAAATAAAAATACGATCATAATTAACAAGCAGGGAGGTTTAAATTGAAATAAGTATTCGACCAAAAAGAACAAGCAGAGGCCCTGTACTGCAGCGGTACGGGTGGCAAGGTGGTGGCAAAGCAAAAGCGTTGATTCGTCTTATCGACTTTGAATTTCGATTCGATTATTATTTTCAACAGTGATCCAAAATTACTTGCGCATGCTCGAACTGTAAGGCGCTCATTGGCTCTAGATCGCGTACGTATTTAAATATCAAGTACAGACGCGCACCGTAGCCAATGTACGTCACTTAAATCCAAGCAAGCGCAGATCAAGGCAGCTCCGTTCGAATCATTAACTTCAAGAAAACACGTGTAACGTTCCATTACTGTCTAACTACTCTAACTCCACGGATGCCTCTGTCGCATGCGTGTAGCTATCAAAGAACGAGCAATCGTGAACTTTTTTTCAATATTTTCGAACGCTATCTAACCCACTGACACCTCGTGTCTCACGTATATAGCAATGAAAATCTAGTATTATGACAATCGAAATCGACAATACCGTTTAGAAATTTTATATTAAGAATTTGAGATTATAGATTAAAATGAGTCACCGTGTATATATTATACTAGAGCGTTTTCCAGGAATCGAACGAAGGGTTACGGTCACGGTAAATTACGTCTTGCCGTCATTCATGCCGGGGAGTCTGAACTTTTGTACTTGAATTTACAATACAATTCATTTCAAATTTCACTTTTAATTTACAAAATGAATCAAATTTGTTTCAAAATTAAACCTCAAATTAAAGCTTTAAAAAGTTGGAAAAATTTGCAGAGTTTTGAATTAAAATGTATAAAGAATAAAGAAAAACGACGGCCGCTAATATCCCTTCTTTTTATCTTGAAGAGTGTAAACTCGAGGGGCTATTTACTCTGGTATTTAACGTATGAAATCATTTTTAAGTTGTGCCTATAACGTAACTAATGCTCGGAATAATGTTGCTGAGAGCAGCGGTTCCCAAACTTTTTTTTCAGTTTTCAGGGACGAGCAAGGCCGCCACCCTAAAATTTTTTCCCTCTGCTATAGAACCCAAGGGGGATACTTGACTGTCGGGCACGCGGGAGGTTGCATGCTTCACGCGAGAGAATCAGAACCGGCTGAGAAAAATAAAAATATGATAAAATGTTAATAAATTAAATTTTAATTAGTTGAATCAATTTCCTAATCTAATTTTAAGCAAATTAATAGAAAGTTTATGAAAATCGTTTAATATCTTCAATGCCATATGACAGTTCTTGTAAGTTTGCATGTACTTAAAGATATGCTTAATTACTTGAAATGTTAACCTATTTTTATCAATTTTTTTTTCACTTTCTTAAAATTACATCAGGAAAATGATTCAGATAATAAGAATTGATTTGAGCCATGTCTTTAGTAGTTGAGTTATTGAAACAGCCTTAAATCTAATGCCAATGGAAGCTCCTCAAAGCGGGGGGGGGGG
>NC_046661.1:42278434-42285252 GCF_010883055.1 Belonocnema kinseyi | reverse complement strand
TCCCAAACTTTAATCGCTTTTTCTGGGCTGCGATAGGGCTCGCACCCTCAAATTTGTTTCATAATACTTAAACCCAAGGGGGGGGGGCACTTCACAGCGTGTGATGCAGGCATGGACTGGCTTGTCGCGCTCGACCTTCCCGTTGTAAGGAAATTAGAGCCGATTAGGAAAAATGGAAAATTTAGTTAAATATTCATTAGAGAAATTTAATATGCAGTGTTAAATTTTCTGGACTATGACGAGAACAATGAAAGGCATTCATGCTAGGTCAAAAAAAAGTCCCATGCTCACAGCGGGGACTCTGCCATGGAGACTACCGAGCTACCCGGCCCGGGGTGGTATCCCTCTACCGCCGGGTAGCTACCCTACCCAGCGTAGCAGTTTGGGAATCGGAGACTTAGAGTGTATTTAGAGTGTTCGAAATCAGTAGACTGGGCGTATAACGCCAGTTAAGAAATAGAGTCACAAAAATGAAAGTCTGCAAAATAGGATATTGAAAATTTTTTTAACAAAATTTGATTCTAACAATCATTTTTGCTAATTTTTAAAAATATTTTTTAATTAAATGTCGTTCCTGCATTAACGCAAAGTAGTTTTACCAAAAAGAAAAAAGTTTATACTATAAATAAAACTATTTGTCAATTTCTTTATTACACTTGTTTTTAACAATTAAATGGATGAATAAATAATTATTTGTATTCTGTAATTCGACATGCATCGATTTAAGATGATTTAAAGTTTAGTTAAGCAGTTTTTGCACCATGAAAAATTCCAGGAAAGATTTTCTTTTGAAAAACCACACTTTTTTCATACTTCAAGTGAAAATATTATAAATAAAAAAGAAATAAGCCAACAGAAATTTCGAGGTGAAGTTTCTTGAAAATTGAGTGCACTTTAATTATGGAAAAAAATTAAAGATTGGGCCACAAGTGAAGACTGGGCTTTTTTTAAGAAAAAAATGTAGTTTTCCCCCTCCACTGTGCCTCGGCTCTCGCAGAGCGTCGTTTAACGTCGGTTACTGCAGTTAACGCTGTCTAACGCAGGTCAAACGCAAAGAACAGCGAAATCAGCATGACCTAAGGTCATGCTCTTCTGGGATCATGTGACCAAACTAGTCCCCGGTTATGAACATTTTTTTTGTGTTCACTGTGTACACAGGGATTTAGATATCGTGTTTAAAATTTCACAGATTGAATAAAAAGCACTAAAGAACGTTTTTATACATCAATATGTTTATAATTTTAAAGAAACTTTATTCATAAATTAATAATATAGGATATTACCATTCGAGTTATATCGAAGCACTTTGCAGATAATTTTTGTTTCCATGCATTTCAGATTTTTTTATTTGCGTATATTGAGCACTGATACAAATTTTGGACTAAATCGTCCAAACATTTACAAAAATTAATATAAGCAATACAATTTGTACGTTCGTTGCAAATCAACAAATCAGTATCTGCAGACACGTAATTATTTTTGGAGCATTTTTAGCGGTTTCTAGAGGAGAAAAAAAGAAACTTTGAGCGTCGATAAAGTCGAGATCACGTGACTAAGTTCGTTCATGAAATTTTTTGTGTAGAATTATTTTTATCTTTATTTGGTCCTCACTACGTCCACACAGATTCAGATACCATGTTCAAGATTTAGAAAGTTATACAGAAAGCACTAAGAAACGTTTGTATATATCAAAATGTTTATAATTACGCAGACATTTTTCTAATAAAATACTATAGGAATAGGAAATAAACTTTTAATGTCGATAAAGTAGATGCCTCGATTTAAAAAAAATCGAATAGCATCATAGAATGTGATACTCGAAAAACCGTCCAAGTCCCATCTTGAGAAATGTGTATCTTCAGAAAATACTAGTGTGAAACACTTCCGAGTTGATAAAAAAAAAACCAATAAAAATAAAATTTCGCCCTTCGTTGAAAAACAAGGCGAGTCTGACACTGAGTCCCGCCGGTCGGTTCTTTGTCAACAATAGTTATCAGCTGATCGATTCAACGTCAAAAATTAGACGTCAAGAAATATGGAAGTTTTTTAGAGAACTCCAAAGCACATTGCTGACGTGGGTATGTTTCCAATTTGAAATTTATCTTTTATTTTTGGGACCAAAAAAATGAAAATCATTCTACACAAAAATTTCATGCACGAACTTAGTCACGTGATCTCGACTTTATCGACGTTCAAAGTTTCTTTTTTTCTCCGCTAGAAACCGCTAAAAATGTTCCAAAAATAATTACGTGCTGCAGATACCAATTTGTTGATTTGCAACGAATGTGCAAATTGTATTGCTTATATTAATTTTTGTAAATGTTTGGACGATTTAGTACAAAATTTCTATCAGTGCTCAATATATGCGAATCAAAAAATCTAAAATGCATCAAAACAAAAATTATCTGCACAGTGCTTCCATATAACTCGAATGGTAATATCCTATATTATTAATTTATAAATAAACTTTCTTTAACATTATAAACATATTGATGTATACAAACGTTCTTTAGTGCTTTTTATTTAATTCGTCAAATTTTGAACGCGATATATCAATTCGTATGGAGACAGTAAACACAAAAAAAAATGTTCATATCCGGGGGCTAGTTTGGTCACGTGGTCACCGAAGAGCATGCCCTTAAGGCGAGTTAGAGTAGACTACTGGGTATAGTGCGTGCTAAGAAAGAAATCAACGTCCAATAACGAAAATTCACTTCAGACAACGTAAATATCGCATGAAATCACATGAAATCGTCATGAGATGTTTTCGTCATCTGAGAGTGAATAGCCCCTCGTGTAAACTGAACTTCGAGTTGTACAATTTGACAATTGTCTATTAAAAATATCCTTATTCTTATTATTACATTCAAGAAATAATTAAATATGCCACATTTTGAACATTTTTTTTATTAACTTTATTTTCTTATTAATTTTTAACGACTCATTACTCACTAAACTATATGAATATTAACAAATAAAACGTTGATATTTATTTTCTAATTATATTTCATTTTTGGGAATGTGGGAGGTATAATGACCATGAAAGGCTAGGAACCAATCGAACGACAAGATTTATTAGGGCCAGTTTGACCTAGTCCCTTGGCTGACACTGGCAGTAATTGCAGTCAATGACTGCCTTCTGATGAGCCCACTACAGATATAGAATTGTATTTTCATTTTTTTTTTATCTTTAAAGCGAACCACCCAACTTTATGCTTTAATATTTTTCCGGTCATTCGTCGCGGTTAAATTACAAACGAGACAATGCGAATGCTATGATGCAAACTAATTCGTCTGACTAGTTACTTCGAATAACAATGTGACGAGTCGACCAACTAATTCCGCATTGTACAAGACGTACGCGTGACCGACTTTGCCATCGAGTCGATTTCGAGAGACGAGTCGACGAATTTCTGACTTCCAGATTCCTTGCGTACCGGATAACCCTGATTATCCTTTCATTCTGTCGAATAGTTTCGTCGAGCGATTGAGCCACGGCTTTGCCATTCGTCTCTGCAATTCAAGAGAAAGAAATAATAATCTGTTTTTGGATTTTCGTTCATTAAAATTTTGTTAATATATGATTAGGATATTAGCATTCAATTGATAGTAAAAATGGTCTTCAGCATTGTAAAAATGATAATCGAATTTGTTTTGAAGTTTTTGAAAACTAAATAGAGTTTCGTTTACAGGAGAATTAAAATGTTCACGCTTCGACAGAACGCCAGTTCGACTAGTCTCGGGAGTAGCTGAATTTTTTACGTTGACCTTTATGTACCCTTTTTAAGAAATGTAACATCTCGGGTGTGTAGTTTCTCCTTTTTGCTGAACTGAAAATTGAATTTATTATCGCAATCCACCGCCTTTTTGTCAGTGTCACTTATATCATGTAATTCCACATTATTATGCTTAACTAAGAGAACACTCTATTTAAGGGGCTTCCATAAACACGTGGCCCAATTTTTGCCACTTTCTGACCCCCCTCTCATGTGGTACACCATGGCATTATCGTCGACCCCTCCCCACCTCCCCTAGGATGCTACGTGGTTTTGTTCTATTTCTTGTAAAACGAAAATAAGACAAAAGATTATGAGTGGCAGCAAGCACGCATGTGGTTGCGGCCAGGAGTTTCTTGATTCGAATCGTTAACTAATGTAAACAAACAAAAAAAGATGGTGAAGTGGCACGCGGGAGTGGAGGGAAGAGCCACTTGACTCAACTCGGTTCGCAGGGATCGAATTTAGGACTCCGCGCGCTATTTCAAAAAATGAGTAAGCTGTGCGTTTTATTTATTTTTTTACACCTGAATATAAAACCACGTGGCTCGGACTCGTAACCCCCACACCCCCCATGTGGACCAGCGTGGCCTTTCGTAGAAACCCCCCCCCCACCCCGAAGGCAACCACGTGGTTTATGGAAGGCCCCATACGAGCGTCTCTAAATGCCTCGAATATTTGACATTGCACGACTAATCTTATTTCGATTCCGAGCTTAACTATACGTAGTAATATATATTAACGAAGATTTTCTAAATAAGGTGCCTTTCACAAAAGTTACTTTATTGAAAGGGTACCTGTACTCGAGCAGTAGTCACTAGTACCATAATAATGTGTAATGTAATACAGTACTCTTCATAAAAAATTATTTTTTTATTTTTCTCCGTGCAGTGGAAAGGCTTGCACTAGTGCGATGGTGGGAGTGCGGAAGCAGGAGGAGACACGCCAAAAATCCGAGGGCAAATAAAAGGGAGACTAAGGAAATCCGAGGTCCTAGTGACCTAGTCCTAGTGTATTCAGCTCAGAAGGCACTTGATACTGTTTAACTTACAATTTTAATAGTTCTGCTTTTAACTGTCCACGCTCTAAATTTATCAATCACGAGACTGTTTTTTTTCCTGAGATTTTTTTAGTAGCTTTCAAAAGTTGTTGACGCCTCGGCGCGGTGGTCCGATTGTGACTGAGAAAAAAAGGGTAGGGATGAGGTGGTCGTCAACATCACCCCCTCTTGTGAGATCCAATGCACACAAATGGGCAAAGTTTCCTTGCGACTTGGGTACGAAGTACCAATAAATGTCCGATGGGGACACTACAATTGTCCGCAACACAAGGAAATGTATCGTTCATGATAAGCTAGACCCAAATTTACTATAAATTAAAGGAAGCTGTTCTTATGTGAGGAGAAATAAGATAATACATCACGGAGAAAAAGATATCTCACAATGATATCGCAAAACCTCTATATTGCAAGAAAGCGCAATACGATAACGTACAAGCAGGCCCTGGACCTTTTTACGATATTATAATGCACTAATCACAGAAATAAAGTGAAGTTTAATTTTTTTGCTGTCGTCTGCCATGGCATCCTTAGCAGCAATGGGAAGAAGGCAAAGTATGAGTGTATTCGAGTTATAAATCCGGACACCAGATTAAAAATAATCACAGAAAAAATTTAAATTTGCTGCAGGTGATACTTACAACGTTTAAAAATTAAAAATAGTTCGTCGAAAGTTTCACCGAGGTTAGGAAATAGATTCTTATCTCGTCTACTGCGTCACGCTGAAGTGAAAAAATTTCGGTAAAACATGTAGAATTAGCAGCAGATAACACAAACCAAATTTTTTCTTACTGATATATCTCCTCCGAAAGAAATGACACTATTGTATAGACGAATTAGAAATATTTTAATATCGTTTAGAAAAAGCACGAAAAGTAACTGACAGATGGGAATCCCCATTTCTCCCAATTTAATTAAGTTACACGACGCTGGATAGCGCTGGCGTCGAAATTGTCGTAATATACTTAAATTCTTACTTTATAGATTGCACAATTATGTGGTATATAATGCAAAAACTTGCAATGTACGATATCACGATTTTGCACTATTATAATGCGATAATTACGATATATAGCGCAGGAATTACGGTATATATTGTAATTCTTGCGATATAGTTTTCTCAGTGATGTATTAAAATAAATATGCTGCCAAGAATAATCAAGTAACTTATTTAGTATGATATTTTGCAGGTGTAATTTCCCTACAAGTGGACTTCGTCTAAAAGGGTTAGGAAGTTTCGACGTGTCATGGTTTGTCAGATCCAAATTTTTTCTCGATCATCTTTTTCCAATACTCTTTTTTCGTCTTTGGTTTAATTTTCATAAATTTGCTACCCGAAGTCTCGGATAGTGTTTTATCTTATACAAATCATTATTTTTATGCAATAACCTAAAAATACATACCGGCAAATTTCATTAATTCCAATAAACTACACGACGCACATGTGCTTTCGCCGCTTATTACTGACAATATTCGCGTTTGTTTTTATAGCGATTTGCTATGTAACTATGTAACATTTGCTATGATACTATTTAAACATCGCAAGTTCATTTTGCAAAAGAAATTGTTTAAAAAATCAATTTTTTATTGCAAAATATGTAAAAGCACATTATTTTTACCCTAATAACGTATCTTAATTATCCAAAATTTTATTCGATATTGAAGTTCTTTGGAAAAGATGTTTTTCTTGATTTTCTCACTTCGAGTCAGATTGGACTTATGTACCTTTTTATTTTGTACGGCAGTACAGATTTGGATAATTAGGAGGCTGCCAATAACGCACCATTTTAAGAAAAAACAATGTATATAAGAAAAGTCGTCCTTATTGGATGATGCCTGAAACTAAAGACCTTGGCCACTGATTGACCCAAGTGGGGAACCTTACATAACGATTTTGTGATTGCTAGAGAGAGTGATCAGCAACCTGGGTCGTAGCAGTGTTGAGGAACGAACGTGTTATTTACATAAATAACACAAGAATTCTG
>NC_046661.1:42254179-42278334 GCF_010883055.1 Belonocnema kinseyi | reverse complement strand
ATTTAAATGCACCATGGGATAGACCTATTTCGATATATGCAGATTACATATTAGCAGATTATAAAAACTTTTCTTGTGCTATTTATTAAAAAAAAGACTTACAAGGAAACGCGATGAGTACTAAAATATTTTTCTTAAACTTGGCTAGTCATCCCGAATCCCATATTGACGTTCTTTTGCACAAATTATCTGCAAAAACATAGTAATATTTTATTATATCAATAAGCGCCGACGCTAAACTATTCTCAAGACCCTGCGTGGGTCGAACTTATCAGTTTCGGAACACTTTTCAGCAAATTCCCTGCAATCATCTGATTGATCGAATATCCTGCTCCGCAAATCTGCAAAAAACTTCAAATCTTTTTGAATATTTTTAATGTTTGTAAAATCTTTTTGAATGTTTAAAATTATTGTGAAATATTCTAAATCTTTTTTAATCGTTCAGAATCTTTTGGAATATTTGTTAAGTACTTTTAATCGTTTGTGAAATATTTTAAGCATTTCAAATCTTTGTGAAAGCATTTTAGAACATTTTTAATCTTTTGAAATCTTCTAAATAGTTTGGAATTTATGAAATCATTCCAAAATACTTTAAATCTCTAAACCTTTGAAACCATTGTAGATATATGAAACATTTCTGAAATATTTTTAAATCTTATGGAATATTTAAAATACTTTGTAAATCATTCTAATATTTTAAATCGTTGTGATTTTACAAATATTTCAAATATTCAAAAAGATTTAAAATATATTTTTTTGAAACCACGAGGGCTTTTGCACTAGCTTTTACGAGTTATGAAGCCCTCCTATGAGATAAAAGTATCTTTCGATACTGTAATTTCAAATTTTTGGTCAAATCTAGAAATAACCTTCAGCTTAATAATATGTGTTTCTATATGATCACTGAATTCGCTTGGGTGGGAATTGTATTCAAAATGGAACTTCTCGATTTGAATCTTCTATATAGTTTTTTGGGTACAAATGTTTAAGGAACAAATAAATAAAATTTCAAACGTGGGTTATCTTAAACCATTCTTGAAATTACTGTTTCACAGAAAAAACAAAAGTTAAATTTTGTTGCATGTAAAATTTCCTGCTGTTAAAGTTTATATTTCTATTTGGCGAAACTTTATTCTACGATGGAATAAAAGCTATCGCCTGCTACGGCGTCCTTAGCAGAAATGGGAAAACAGCATAGTATAAATACATTCGAGATATAAATCGGGGCACCAGATTTAAAACAATCACAGAAATAACAAAAGTTAAAATTTTTTGCAGGTAGGACTTGCAACGGTTAAAAGTTAAACATATTTTGGCAAAAGTTTCACCGATGGTAGGAGAATAATTTTGACCTCGTCTACTGCGTCACGCTGAAGTGAGCAATTTCGGTAAAGCATGCAAAATCAGCAACAGAAAAGAGCAAAAAAATTTGTTCTTACTGATATATCTTCTCCGAAACAAATTACACTATTGTAGACGAATTAGAAATTATTTAATACCATTTAACAAAAAGCGGAAAACTACCTGACAGATGGGAATCCCTATTTGTATCCAATTTAATGAAGTTAAACGACAATAGATAGCGCTGGAGTCGTAATTCTCGCTAGAGGTCGAATAAAAATGGAGCGATTATAAGGCGAAAGATTATCCAAGCAAGTTTAAAAATCAGAAATGATCTTCTATTCACGTAAAGTGTATCTGACAAGGTTAATTTTTGTTGCGGTGAATCTTTCACCTGGAACCAATGTAAACTTTATCTTTAATTTTTTCGGTGTTCTTATTTTAAAATAATGATAGAAAAGAAGAATTTATTACCTATTTTATTAGCATAAATCATTTTTGGATCATATTTATCAGCAATAGGCGTTCCTTCGTCAATGTGAAGATCACAATTCCAAAGGCAGAGTTGCTACAAATTCAAATTTCAAAAATCCCTGACTATTACCAGACCATTGTTAATTTTCTTTGACATTCATAAAGAACATTAATAGTTGCCTGCTTAAAATATCTGATGGAACCAGGTTAGAACCCGGTTAGAAGTGGGTTCTAACTAGGCATAACCGGTCTCTAACCGGATTTTGTCCCCAGGCTGTAATTGGTACCTAACCGGTTTCATCCGGTATAGTGGAATATTTGTACCTGATTCTTTACCGGTTCTTCACCAACGCCTATATGAATTTCATCCCCAGGATCTAGCCGTCACCTAACCAGTTCTTAACTGGGTCCTCATAATATTCCGAACCGGGCTTAACCGGTCTCTAACCGGATTTTGTCCGCGGGTTGTAACCGGCACCTAACCGCTTTCTATCCGGCATACTGTAATATTTGTACCGGATTCCTAACCGGTTCTTCACCGGCTCCTACACGAATTTAATCCCTGGGTTGTAAACGTCACATAACCGGTTTGTAACTGGGTCCTCATAATATTCCTATTCGGTTATTAACAGACGCTAACCGGTCTTTATCTGGATTTTGTCTCCGGTTGTACCCGCAACTAACCGGTTTTTAACCAGCATCCTGCAATATTTGTACCCGATTCTTAACTGGCCGTCATACGAATTTCGTCCCCGGGTTTTGAGCGTCACCTAACCGTTGTCTGCCCGGCATCATATGTTATATTTATACCCGATTCTTAACCGGCCCCTATCCGAGTTTCGTCCCCGGGTTGTTGCAGTCACATAATCGACTTATATCCGGCATCATATGATATTTGTACCTGATTCATTAATGGTTTGTAACTGGGTCCTCAAAATATTTCTACCACGTTCTTAAACAGTTTCTGTCCCAATTTCGTCCACACCTTGTAACCGTCAGCTAACCGGTTTTTATGCGACATCAAGCGATATTGGTACCCGATTTGTAACTGGGCCCATAAAATACTTTTGCCCAGATCTTGTCTGATTCCTACCCGAAATTTATCCGTTTTTCTCTCCGCTGTATACCCGACACTTAATCGGGTTTTATGCAAAAACGAATGTTTGTATAAGGTTCCTACGCGGTTAGGAACCTTATAACGAACGTCTCTTATATCTAGACATGTTCGAAAATATAATCGCAATAAATTAATCTTTCTTTTGATCTATAAAATAAATAATTTGATTGGTTATATGAAAAAGTTAAATCAATTCTTATATTTTGCGTAGGAGATTACACAGCAAAAAAAAAGTCAAGAACTTTCCTGAAGACCATTGTATTCCTACGTATTTTGAAGCGCTGCATCCGAAGTTGAGGACAAAACAGCACCTTATCTGATTAGTTTAGCACCTAACCGTAAATAACTTTATTTTCGAGTATAAAAATTACGTTTTTTGGGTGGTATGTCCCAAATTTACCGGAAGAATTACTATTTTGATCTTGAATTTGGATTCACAATTTCAAAATACATTGAAATACAATGTTCTTCGCAAAATTTCTTGAACTTCTCTTTTGTTTGGCTTTGCATAAAAAAATAAAATTTCAAGAACTTTTTCGGAGACCATTGTATTCCTATGTATTTTGAGCTGCTAAATCCGAAATTCAAGTCAAAATAGCACACGTTCCTGATAAAATTTGCACAGTGATGATTAGTTTAATTCAAAATTAGGGATTACGTCTCCTGAATTTCAGAGTGAAAGGATAAAAGAATCAATTTAGGTTTTACGAGAAATTTATAGAAATTTAATGCTTTTTTAAATTTCTACTTTTAAGTACGCAGACCATGAAATGTCACATTAGGATATTTTGCATAAAAGTGTTTTACGATTGTTTTGTGCAGCTTAAAACAGTGATAAATATTAAAAAAAGTAAAAATAAGATAGAACCCGTTTAAGTACCGGTTAAGACCGGTTAAAGTACACACCAGTATTAAGTGCTTTTTGGAACCGGTAAGGGACCAGTTAAAAACTAGCTTCGCTCCTTGACAATATTTAATTTCTGTTTTCGATCGCCGGATAAAACCTGGTTAGGGCCGGTTATAACAGACACCAGTCTCAAGTGCCTTTTAGGAATCGTTTAGAGACTAGTAAGAACCTAAATTTGATCTTTGACAATAGTTAATTTCTCTTTTAGATCGCTGGATAGAACCCGGTTAGGACGGATTAAAGTACACACCAGTATCAGTGTCTTAGGAACCGGTTAGAGATCAGTTAGAAAATAACTTCAATCTGGCAATAGTTCATTTCTGTTCCCAAATTCCGGATAGAACCCGGTTAGGACTGGTTAGAAGATTTTTACAACTTATTTTCTGTTACCATTTCCCATTAATATGGGATATGGAATATATGGAATATATGGAATATGGATTAATATTAAAGTGTAGTCACTGTCAAACTGCGCATTTTTCGAGAAACGCAACAGTATTGGTTCTGCTAATCGACTCCAGTGGGAACACATTATTTCTTCTAGAGCGGACTGTCCGGACTAATAATGCGGACTGCAAAAAGCATGCGCAGTAACGTAGAGGCTACATTTTGAGAGCACTGCTTAGAGCCTGCTCAACCAATCAGCTCGCACCACTCCACTTACCTACGATGAATCAGAAAACGCAGAAATATAAGATTAAAAAATCAGACTAAATATAATGACAGAAAATAAATGAATCTCCGCTGCCTGGCTTGCAATGAAATTCTGCTTCAATATAACCCGGTCTACCTTTCTTTTTGAGCCCAACCCAGCGAAATTCCACGATTAAATTTCCCTTATTTTTCTGTCGTGATGCGACGGGTGAGCTTGACGTCGTTGTCTCGTCTTTTCTCCTTACTTCAGTAAAATACGCTCGACATTAATGCCTGTAGTGCAAGACATAAAATCTCGTGGTGGGAGGCGAGTTGCATCTTGGAGAAACAACTATGGGAGCTTTTATTAAATCCGGCAGGATGGGTTAAATGGCAAAACTTCTGGGGTATCTTTGCCATCAGGGCACGCAACATATAGGTCGTTTCCAAGGATGGGTAAGGAGGGCTGTATAGCACTAACGTTAATCTAGGGCCGCAGGTGGCACTTGTGTGAAAGGTTAAAGGGGACATGACATAAGATATGCCTTGACATACATCGATAAGACGTCGCTATGTAAGCTTATCGGTAATTTTCTTTCTTATCCAGCAAACTTTCAACGACTTATCAGAAACAACCTTTCGTAAGTTTCCTACTATATATTCAGCCATTCTTAAAAGTATCGCGGCATTCTAGTGTAATTTCCGAAGGATTTTTGATCGATTGGATCTGTTCTATATGACTAGTTTGTGTTTGGTGATCCAAGAAAAATAAAGTAATTCCTTTTTATTGCTCAATCATTTTCTTGTTTATTTTTTTCAAATTATTCAATTTAAAATCGCATAATTCTAAAACGTACATATACCCTATTTTGCAAGTATCAACTAAATACTAAATAATGCCCAAACAATTATTTTTTACACTGCTTGGGAAGTCACTTAAAAAGCAATTTAAAGTATTATTTATTATTTCTTTCGGCTGATCCTATGAATTTAGTAATCCCCTTCATAGACTTTAAAAAGAAAAATTTCAAAATCTAGGGTAAATTTGTCCATAAATGGTCTGCTCGTTGCATAAATCATAAACGAAAAAATGAAACAAAACGGACTTACGGGATTCTTGAAGTACAAGGGTCTCTCGAATTTATAAGTTTTTGTGGACCCTGGAATTTATGAAAATTTTCCAACTGTCTCCAGGCTTATTTTCCTCCTGCCGTACCGCTTCTAGTACACTCGAAAATTTTTAATAAATTCCAGACTCTCGTCTCTTCGATATGAAGTTCTTCAACTTTGAAACTTCCGTAAAGTTGAATAAAACAAATACTTTTCGAGTCAGACGAAAATAGTTTTCATGGCCCCTTCTTATATTGAATATTTATAATTGAAGCATTATAGAACATTCGTAAATATTTTTCTTTTACCTTATAGCTTTTAGCTTATTTCTTAATACCTTTTATTTAATTTCTCAAACTTTCAATTCGTTGCAACCCGTGTCTGAAAAGTTGTTATTCTTTTGACAATTCACTGTTTTTAATCAGAGCCATAGTTCTTTTATAATTTTTTCCTAACAAAGTAAAAATTGTAATTTTTTGATGACAAATTCTCTATTCCTAGTCATAAAAATAATTTTTTTTTTTAAATTCTATGTTCAAAATCAGAGTCAAAATCTATTTAGAAATTTCTCCAAATAAAAATTGTAATTATTCTGGAAAATTAACTGTTTCAAGCTAGAATTACAATTCTTTTCGAAATTTTCGCATTCTGAGTCAAAACTGCATGTAATTCTTTTTGAAAATAGACTTTTCCGTGAGTCAAAATTACAATACTTTTGAAAAACTCAAAATTATGATTTTTCTCGAAAATTCACTAATCTACGTCCTAATCATACGTAATGATACTCATATTTTTAAATCCAGACATAAGTAAGAATTATAAGTCTTTTGAAAAATTCCCGGAAACAACTCCGATTTTCCCCGGCCAGGTAGGCAACACACCCTCTGCTTAATATATAGAATAAATTTGAGAGCTAACAAAGTATGTTCTAGAAATTTGTAGAAAGTTCTGGAACATTCGATCTGTTATTTTTATGTCATTCCATTAGATGAGGAACCACTTTGTCAGTACAAAGTTACGTATACACACTTAAAAAAAGTGTTTGAAATGATACCAAAATCAATATCATTTCGATATGCAACAAAAATGATACAGATTTCAAGAGAGTTTCGATCGGCCAGAGTGAATGATCGACTTTTGAGTTAATAATGATCTGATTCGGGATCATGTATGCAGTCAAACCAAGATGGCTGAAGTTTTTAGAGTACTTGAGTTCATGTACGAGCTTTTTATAATTTCTGATCGTGCAGTGTACTTGAAAAGTTAAAAAATAATGAAATTTGATATTATAAATCATCACCTTTTAAGTGTAGTTGTTACTTGCGTGTGGTTAGATACAAGTTTTAGGTTATGTCGTTATGACACAGATGCCAAGAGTTGATGGCCATTTTGTTTAGTCTGAAAAAAGAACCAAAAAATAAGATCAAATTGATCCAAATGGACAGATCATTATGATCTCGAGAGTCAAATGATCGTTGGAGCAAAATGTTCTACAACTAAATTGATCATTTTTCTTACTGTGTATGGACATATAGCCGGATAAATTCTCGACATTTAGGGCCCGTAATGAAGCACCTAGGTTAAGAAAAAAGTCACCCTGACACTTTGGAAGTTGGCATTCAGAATATTCGCATTTCAAGAAAAACGCATCTAAAGTTGGCCAGTGTCGCAAGCGCACGTGTTGCATTTTTTCTGCAAACATAAAAATTTCGCACTTCCAGTAAATTCTAGAGCACACGAATAATCTCACCAGATAGTGTATAGATTGAAGTGTGATTTTCCATCAAAGCCCCGAAAATCGATTTTTTAGACCTTTGTTCACAAAGCCGCAAACATTTTTTCTTAACTACGACCGACAGAATGGTAATACCTTTCTCATGTGGAATGACAGTACATATATGTGGGTATAAAAATGGCCCTTATGATCCATGCATAGTTACGTATGGGGTCATACAGCCGAATAAATTCCCCGCATTTTAAGCCTATGAAAAACTTTTTAGATTTAAAAACGAGTCGGCGAGGATTTTCTGAAGTTGGAACTTAAAAAAAAGTTTTTCGAGAAAAATGCATTTAAAGTTGATGAGTACATAGTTTTAACTAAATCTTAGAAAAACGCGAATGTCTCCTAAACTAGAACCGGCCGACGCCCACGTATCATAATTATAATTTTGTGTATTTTAATTCGCTATGTTAATATAAGGTTAAAGGGAAACTGTTTCTCAAAGTGCATCGACAGGTACCTCAGATCTATAGTCAGAGTTGCAAAGTGCTGTTTAACGATACATCTTTACACTCCTTTGCAAGTACGTGCACTGCGTAACAACCAGTCTCGATCTTCCCTTTTACTTGGCTATTAATATCACGTGCAAGCCGCCCACCCCCTCCCCGTCTCCTTGGGTGTAATAATATACTTTACGGTTCTCTAATGCGAAATAGGACCATTTACTTGGTATCGAGCTTCCCTATCTGCGAAATTTGAAAGACCACGAAAAGAAAGCTCCGTGGATTATTGTTCTTGTTTTCACAAGTTTTTCTTTTTTCGTGTCTACTATATCTTTACCCTATTACATGCAATTAGTGTCATTTTTTATTTAATTAAAACTGTAATTTACGTTATACCATTGGAGAGTAGATTTCACTAATGGCTATCACCCCCGGTGAACATCATTTAATTAATTTTTAATTAATTGAAATTTAACGGTTGAACTTCTACGCGCCAATTTTGCAATATTATATGAAATGAAAATGCTGAGCAATTTTGTTATACACGAGTATCCGCCTTTATTGCAAGAACGTATACGCCATAAAAAAAATATTTCTCGTCGCGCAGTTTTATTTTTTTAAGATAACATAGTTGAGCTCGAAGCCTCCGCCACGTGCTTCTAACTCCTGTCAATATAAAGTGATGCCCCAGAAGTAATAAGGATGGAAATTGTTTATGAGGATGAAGAATTTCCATTTCCTATATCTCATCTCTTATTTTCCGAATTTTCTTGTTTGACAGAGCTTAAATTTATGGTTACACACCATTATTATATTGTTTTTTCACACAACAAACTGGGATTATGAAGCATTGCAGGTAATAAGCGAATGGGGGAACGGCCTACAGGGTAACTGTGTCTGGGGTAAACTCAAAAAATCTTTAAGTTGCCATGGTGAGCTTACAGTAGTCGCAGTTAATCTGCTGGCTGCTACGCCTACTTCGCACATTACCTGCACACAGTAAAAAGGAGGATCAATTTTGTTGCAAATCTTTTTTCTCAAAAGATTAATTGTCTTTTGAGATCATCATGATCTGTCCATTCGAATCAATTTGATCTTATTTTTTGGTTCATTTGTCAGTGTTGACAAAATGGCGGCCTATTCTTGGCGCCGGTGCCATAACTAGCCTAAAAATTGTATCTAACCGCACGCAACTGACCAGTATACTTAGCAGATGATATTCTTTTAATATCAGACTTCGATTTTTTTTAACTTTTCGAGTACACTGTACAATCAGAAACTATGAAAAGCTTGCATATGAGCTAAAATACTCTAAGAACGTTATCCATTTTGGTTGACTTCATACATGATCCCGAGTCAGAATATTATGATCTCAAAAGTTAATCATGCACTTCGCCCGATCAAAATTCTTTTGAATTCAGTATCATTTTTGTTGCACATCGAAATTCTATTGCTTTCGGTATCATTTGTAATACTTTTTTTTTACTCTGCAGTGGTTCATACTCTCAGTTTTTTCTGTGAAAATATAACATTCTATTCTCGTACATTACATGATTGTCAACCTGATCATTGAAAATCCGCCTAGTCATATGCCGTAAATGTTTTTCTCTGATTGTCATTTCCACGTAATCACTCTTTTTCCCATCGAAAGTAAACTCATGTTTTATCAATATCTTCCAATATTGATCTATCTTTTGCAGGGTTTTATAGGGCGACTCATAAAATCCAGTACTCGTGTCGTGGAAAGAGATTAATCTTTTATCAGAAACTGCGGTACTCGGGTTATTACTTTACTTTGCAATCGAATCACGACAAGGAAGCGACACACGTGAACGATATTTGGATCGGTCCTCTAGAAGGAGGACCAAATAAAATTCAGAATAAGCCCAAAATATATATTTTTTGTAACATCGTAGAATATTAAATCTAATGATACAAATCTTATTAGTATTACATGGGCGATTATTATCTAGATTTCAGCGATCAATTGGCTTAGTCAGTAAAGAGTTAATGAAATTTCTTATTCCTTTAACTTGAATAAGTTAATTTATCACAATCGACTTTTCATGAACACTTAGATTTTAACATAGACTTTTTCAGCTTCATAATTCCAACTACATAGAAAAGACAAGACTTCTCGTCTAAATTTCATCCCGTATTAAGTTTCGTGGTCGACAGGGTTTTGCGGCTTCGTTTATATAAAATCGTGTCATTGCTACTTTCCCACGAAGACTTCCCAAGTCTAGGTATTTTTATCATTAAATTTAAGAGTGCCACTATTTATATTTAAACATTTCTTTTGACTCGAAATAAACATAAAATAACGAATCAAAATTATAAATATTTTAATGCAGGCACATATGAATATTCCCCAAATTTTACTGTTCTGGAAGTTCATTAAAATAATTTGTATATACACAGGAAAAAAAGGATCAATTTTGTTGCAGAGGATTTTGTTCCAACGATCATTTGATTCTCGAGATCATAATGGTCTGTCCATTCGGATCAATTTGATCTTATTTTTTGGTTCATGTGATAGAGTAAACAAAATGTCGCCAACTTTTGGCGCCGAGGTTATAATGACAATAACCTAAAAATTGTATCTAACCGGACGCAAGTGACAACTACACTTAACAGGTGATATTTTCTAATATCAAACAGTGGCGTAGCCAAGGGAGGGGTTTTGGGTGTTAGAACTCTCTCCCTTGACGATGGAAGAGGCATATCTACTTCCTTTTTCAGGGGCGCCAACTCCGGAGGCAGGTCGGGCGGCCGCCCGACCTGTTTTAAGGAGGGATGGGAGGTGGTCCCCGAAAATTGGGAAATATATTGTGTAAATAAATTAACTAAAAATGCACGAAAAATAAGGGAAAATAAGTAAAGAAAGTTAAATAAAACAGAACGTGCACAAATCCATAATTCGATAATTCCATAATTTATATTTATCAATAGGTTCGCGAATATTACATATGAGAGCACCATTTCGTAAGTATCTTTGAATTTTTAAAAGTATAAAAAAGAATGCTTTTAATATGTCCCTTTGCTGTATGACAGAATAAATGAACAGGGTACAAAAAATTCCATTTGGAGAAAAATTAGATCAGAGTTAAGTAACTAATCATTTTTGTCAAATTGGCAATTATAAGTGATGCAAGAACCTATCCTGATTAATTTGGTCGATTACAACAAACATATCGTAGCAAAACATTGATGAATATATTTTACCTAAGCATATTTTTATAAATCCAATACAAATGTGTCTAACTTGCCATCAGGCCAGCCATGTGCTCAAATCCATACATAATTTTTCAACATATAATATTAATTTTAATTATTGTTAGATTTTCAGATCACTTTCGAGTGATTGAAACATTTCTCTTATTTCGATCTTCATATTTTACAATATTATAATAATAAAAACTAAATAATGAATAAACTCTGTTTCCTAAAGCTTTAAAAAACATTGAAAGTTTTTCAAAAATTTGTAAAAAGACAATGAATTAATTGATTAATATTTAAGATATTCTCGATTTATCCTCCCACCACTTAAGTAATTTTTGAATAACTGATAAAAATAAGTCATTCAAGTCCTAACAATTTGAGCGTTTAATATTTATGCGAAATAGTATATTAGAGTTTGGATTTTAAATTATTAGCAATGTAATTTAATCTCTTATACCTTTTTTTAATTTAAATTGCTGATTCCTCATTGTATAGAAAAATCACTATCAATTATTTATTTTAAAATTAAGCTAGAAAAAAGTCTTTTCATTTGATGTTTGAAATTTTGGCGCGATATTCACGTATTTTAAGGATTTATTTGCATTATTGTTCTCATTTTCATAATCGCTCTTGTTTCTTTTTTGTTTCTTTTTTTTTGTTCATTGCATTCTTTTTTCTCAAACAAAGAGAGGGGGTGGGGGTGCCTGTCTGAAGCAGATTCGTCCGACCTGGTTCAAATAGGATTGGCGCCACTGTTCTTTTTGTATACCGTCTCAGTCCTCCGTTTATCCGATATTACCTTTCTAAAATATTTCCCGGCCCACACTCACAGGTAATGAGGTGTCTCCCAAATAGAAATTTTCCAGAACCATAATAAAGCTATTCATTTCTGAAACACAAAATGTGAAACAGAATAATGTAAACATTAAGCCTAAAAATATTTCTATAGAAAATCTTCACATAACGAAACCGCAATAAAAACTAACATTTTGAATCTATTTTCCTAAACACTAAAACCAACATTTATCACAGATTATAGAAGAGCATAAACGGCAGTTAATCTATGGTACTCATTGTAAAATGAAATTCGTACCCATTTTCTCAAATAAGTTTCTCAGCACATAGTTTAATTAAATAGATTTGAAAGGAACGCAAAAAAGTGTTCTGTTTGATTGAAAGTAGAGACTTTTAAGCTGTCAGTCATAGGGAATGTGTCGAGAAGGATCAGTATAGAGTGAACACCAGCAAAACAGACGACCATGTCAATTCTCAATATTTAAAAATTAAAATGATCTCGATTTGTATTTGTACGCAACACAATGGCATGCAAGCGAACTGCGGGCACTTCCATGTGGATCTACCTAACGAAAAAACCGCATGCTCAACCAATCAATAAGGAAAATTGAAATTTGGGAATCTCAGAAAATGTGCATACAAACGCTAATATACGTATTTCTCAATGATATTGGATCATCTAATGTCTATCAAATTTCTTTGGAGAACAAAATTTTATGCTGAACTAGCCGAATAGCAAATGTAGATAATATTGCTGCATTATTTATTATATAATTAAAAACATTCGAATATAAAATAATACTATACTATACATTGAACTATTATTATTAATATTTTTGTTATTATTAGACTGAGTATAATATTAAATAAACATTTAACAGTCATTGTTTAAATAGGAATAATATAATTATAATAAATATGATATAACATATTTCTTTTTTTTTTAACTTTTCAAATACACTGCACGGTCAGAAACCATAAAAATCTTACATATGAGCTAAGCACTGTAAGAACGTCAGCCAACTAGGTTTGACTTCATACGTGATCCCGAATCAGATCATTTTGAACACTTTTTTTACTGTGTATATCCGCATCACCGTTTTTCCATTTTTTATTTTTCCCAATTGTCATTGGTCACAATTTTCATTTGTCCGAATTACCATATTTGCCGTAATTTTCATTCACGGAATTATAATTTGATATAATTTTAATATATTCTGAGGGATGAAAATTACGCATTAAATGACCATTCGTAGAAATAAAAATGATAGCAAATAGAAATGCGGAAATGGTCATTCGTGTACATTGAAATAAGGTGACTTAAAAATTATGACAAATGGAAATTATGGCAAACGATAACTCTGAGAAATTACAGAAACTGACTAGTATTACGGAGTTTTCCGTAACTCTGTCCCTGAACGAGCTGAAAAAAAGTTTAATCAAACGGAAAATTCTGTAACGGAAGACAGCTCGGAAATTAAAATTATGGCAGAGGGTAATTAAGTAAGAGGGTATTAAAAAAAATTAGAACATACACAGAAAAAAAAGTCTTACTTCTATGGTGGTCTTGTTTTTATTTTTGCCTTAAAAAGCTATGACTAACTTCAAAGAATTGCGACGTCACAACAACTGAGCGAGCTGAGCGAGACGCGGGGATACTGTCAAAGAAGGAGCGAGGGGCTAGTCACTGTGGCAATCGGTCAGTCACTGATAAAGTTCTAACGTCGAATGCCAATGTGAATCCACTAACTGACACATCAACTGACACTAAATTTCAGTCTGAGTACCACTGAATGGAAACCCTTACTGTCGCCTGGATATTCTCGATTTTAAATGGTTTAGTTAAGAGGTTAGGTGGCAGAAGATTTATACCAATTTAATTCAAAATAAATTTTTACACTTTAAATCGAGGTTGACATTTGCACAGAAAGAATAGCAATATATTTCTTCTTTAAAACTGCATTAAATTTTAACGATATTGTATAAGAAACAAAAATTTCTAGTTTTGAAAATAATGAACTTTAAAAAGAGAGTATTAAACTTTATAGATAAATTTCAGTTCTTTTACTTCTTGTAAATAATTCCACTTTTTGGCTTTAAAATGTAATAATTTGGTTGAAAATTCATGGATTTTGTTTATGACTTGTCTTTTTTTCATAGAAAATTAATCTTGTTGTTCGCACCTTCATATTATTGGTTAAAATTTCAAGGAATTTGTTGCAAACTTTTTTGTTAAAAATTCTTATTTTTGTAGAAAAAATTTTTTTCTGTCTCGAAATTTAATTATTCCATGTTTGATTGAGTCATTATCCTGTATATTAGGTAAATTAAAAATTTATCTTTTTACAAAAATTATTATTTTTTTTAGTAGAAAATTCACCTTCCTTGATTCAAAATGATCTTTTTTGTTGAAAATTAATATTTTTTATTTCAATGTTCGCACTGTTTTTTTAACATTCGACAGCTTAGCTTAAAAACTTCACTGTTTTGTTTCAAATTCATTTTTCATGGTGGAAAAGTCAGCTTTCTTTGTTGAAAATAAACTTTTTTGATAAAAATTCAACTGTTTTCGAAAAACTTCGGCTTCTTGTCCTATAAATTCTGATATTTGATTGGATTTTATTATTTTAAATTATTTTTTTATAATCAAACTATTTGGTTGAAAATGTATCTTTGTATACTGAAAAATCAATTATTTGGTCAAAAATCTAATTCATTTTGGAAATTTTAATTATGTTGTTAAGTTTTTCTTGATTGCAGAAAACTTTCCAGAGTTTACAATGTATTTGAGGGTTAGTTATAACCTTCAAATACATTGAAAAATCCTTGAGCGAAAATTCGGATATATACATATGTGATATCGGAATGAAATTATGAGAATTGAGATCAATCGGTGGAATTAATTATAATCATAAGTTATTTAATATCACGCATGGCAGGAATAAGAAATTGTAATCTGAAATGCTAATCTGAAAAATTGCACCTGCTCCCAGCGAAATCGCGGTAAAATTTCAGCGACAACCACGTCTCACAACCATGAGATGGATGGTTACAGTCTGTAACGGAATCAATACGACGATCCTGAAAAAGTTTTCTGCGCCCTAAGAACACGGAGCGACCAAAGGACTACCGTCTTCTGCATTTTTATCGCAAGTGTTTTAGCGTATGGTTGACACTTAGGGATGCTTTTCAGGCTATTAAAGAGTGAAAGCTTGGCACCTCCAAGAGCGCCGATGATAAGGACGATTAGTTTAACAGAACATTCGGGGTGCAGTCGTTGCAACTCCCTTATAAGGTCTCCATACCTCTCCTTCATTTCATTCTCCTTGGCTATAATGTTTTTGTCAGCTGGTGCCGAAAATTAGATAACGAACATGGTTCGCTCCTCGAAGTCAAGAAGAACCATGTCAGGCCTCGAGTGTGCAACAGAAACAATTGTCGAAAATATAAAGTTCCAGTATATGCGGCACTTCCCATTCTCGACAATTGACTCGATTTCTCTAGGTGCATTTAGCGAAGCGATATTAAGATTAATGCCGTAAGAGTGACAAGAGATGGTAATACAGCACTCTTAGTGCCGCATTGTGCCTTTGGATGTTGGTCGTTCCCGCATGAGTTGGACAACTAGATAGTATGTGAGTTAAATTCTCGTGTGTGTGATATAAGGAAAGCAAACGTTAGCTCACATGACATTGACTGATCATCCACATTTCTGTGGAAGATAACGTACATCTTCATATCGAGGAGATGTTCACGAAAGTTTTTCTCTTGTGCTTTCTCAATCCGGACTTTCAGGAGTGAGTATTTGAGATAAATAAGATTTGATGCATTTTTTAACCCATTATACTGAACGGCAAGCATGCTCATTGCAGATACTTTGTTCTTCGCCGACAGTTCAGAAGACCAAATCTGCCGGATGAGACGTTTGTATCTGCTTCGGAGAGTATCCTTTATAGATCTCACATCCTATATGGGGCTCTGTGGCACGCCCAGGTATGCATAAGTCTCTCCAGCGCGAAGGTGTCGTATAGCGCTTCTATCGACGAGATCAGGGTCTTCAGGGATGCCGTAAAGTTTTCCTCGCTTTTGTTGCCTCTCTTTCTCTGTTGCCGGCTTGTTCTAGCTGTGGTGGGGTAGGCGTTCCGCTTACATAGCCTCTTTTTCGGAGTAGTTTGGCATGGTTTCGCAGACGTTGCTGCAAAATGTGCGATAGCTCCGGGTGTTTCTCGCACCATAGAGCATGCAGCCGTGCCATGTAACCTTATTCAGGGGCCACACTCGCATCGTAGCATGCTAGCAAGTCGTGATTTAGTCGCTCCGTCCACCTAAAGGTCCCGAGATTCTGCCGATCCATTGCATTGAATCCATTTTCATTGGCTCCCCCAGCTCTAAAGTGGTCGGCATTGTTGGCCGACCAATTGTCGGGAGTCCTGCGCGTTCTGTTATTTTGAACCGCACTTACAACAACTTTGTTTGGTGTTGTCATTGTTGTTCCCACGAGAAGCTAGGGAAAGGGGTTCGTTCATCCTTGTAGAGCCCCGCATTCAAGGATAAGGCTGCGTACTCTGAGAGGTCACCCGGTATCCCAGATTCACCGTTCTAGACACCTCACCCAAGTGCCATTCAGCTGTCGTCACGGTTTTCACACCTGAGCTTGGGGGTTAATTCCTTCGGGACCACCCCTGGACAATTGTCCGCGACTCCCTATTTATTTTTGTAACCATATTCAGCAGAAACGCTTAGTATAGGACCCTCTATCTGCAACCCGTGGAGCCTGTTTCATATTAATATTACTAGCATTAAATGATTTATCAATTAGGACGAATAGTCATTAAAAAACTAAGAATCGTCTTTGAATGATCCAGAAAAATTCAATAAAACTGGATAACTCGGTTTCAATATTTTGCTCTCTGTACTTTGCTTCTCGCTTTCAATCCACTATTGCGCATGAGATGATATATTTTTCCTGTCTCAAGCCTTCAACAAAATTCGGAGAGAAGCGAAGCGAATGCGAGATAGCCCGCGAACAAATTTCATAGTTTCCACAATGACTGGCACCGAATGACGGCGAGTGCCGCATACTTTTGGAAAAGGTGGAAATCACATGACTTCGAAGTGACTAGCCCCTCGAGAAGGAGTTGTCTGGACTCTGGACGAAAGTGTCAAATATTGGAGCAGGCACTCAATTTTGTATGATATTCAGGGAGCGTGCGTGTCAAGTTTCTAAGAAAGGCTTCCATAGTTGCGCCTTATGGACGTAATTAAACGACGTATACAGCTAATAGTATATTCAATAATCAGGGTATATCAAAGAAAAGTTGCCCAAAGTCTGTCTACAGACTACTTTTAAGATTATGCAGCGTCTTGATGTTAGCCTACCGTCTAGCTAACATGTAGTTTCTAAACCATGTAGTGGCTTAAAGTTAACCGATATTATCGCTACCGAGTACTTTCAAGATTACATCGGGTCTAACTTGTAGTTCTATATGTAGTTCTTTTTAAAGATTTTAAGCTATGCTAGTTTTTAACGGAACTGATCTTCTTTATGTTACACCTTGGAACAAGCCCACTTTTGGTTGCGAATCAAGACTTTTTTGTCTGTGAACGTTAATTATAATAACATTAATAAAAGTATAATTTGGGAATATCACAGAGAAAACTGGAAGTTCACTAAAGTTACGGCTCCAATAAAATTAGGTATTTAGAACTTGAGCTGCAATTGATACTTGTAGACAACTTTGCTACATAACCTGCAAATGGTATTTATCAAGTCATTATATCCATTTAAATTGCAGCAATATATTGTACTTTAATTACACAGAAAAACTGGGAGTTCACTAAAGTTGCGGTTCAACTAAAAGTTGGTACTATTTAGAACTTGAGCTCCAATAAATACCTGCATAGAGCCAAAAAGGTTCGTTTATAGGGCTCCTGAAAAGAACATGAAGATGCATTCACAAACCAAACGCTTGTCAAGTAGGGCTGGTAAGTGAGGAGTCGATTTACAGTTATCGACCGATGACTTGAGACGAGAAGTTTCTTACATATGAACATGCCCTTATGTTGAAAACTTTACTATATAAGCGGCAAATTGTATTTATCAAGTCATTATATCTATTTTAATTGGGGTATTACTTTATAATTTATTTATCTTCATTACGTTATTTCCATCAGATTTCGATTACATGTCGATGATCCGTAAGAAGACTAGCACCGTTCAAAAATATTTACGAAGTCTATCACGGCTCAAGCCGGCTAACGAAAACTAGCACCGTTCATAAAGCCTAGCGAAAAATAGCAGTACTCGCCGATGAATGACGAAAAGAAGCACTACTCGCCGAGTGGTAACGAAGCGTAGCAAAACTCGGAATACTTACACAGCTTTGGCAAAATTTAGCATAACTTACAAAGCGTAAAATGAGTACAAGTACATTTTTGATGGGTTTAAAAGTTGTAAAAGGGCTGGACAATACTATGGTTTTTTAAAATAAAAGGCTTTTAATGTTTTGTTATTCAAATCAAATAATCGTCGAATTGACAAAGTCTCTAAATAACGTACGGACTGTTATTTGAAATTATTGGTATTGATAATAGACTTTGACAATACTTTATTACATGAATTTGAATTAATTAATTTTATAAGCAACAGCGAGTCATGCTACTCTGCATCAGCGCTTGACTTGTCGTGCTACTTTTCGTCAGGTTTTTGTGATTGGTGTTACACTTCACCAGTGCTTTGCAAGTGGTATTAGTTTTCGCCAGCGCTCTACGAGGCGTGCTTTCCTTCGTAAGCACTGAATAAACTGTCTGCGAATGGTGCTACTTTTCGTTGGCGTTTTGAGAGTCGTGTTAATCTTCGCGAGCACCCGCGAGTAGTGCTTAGCTTTGCGAGTGCTCGAGAAGTTATGCTACTCTTCTTTAAGGACATGTGATACTTCGAAAATTTTCGATTTTACCAGTTTTAGGTTCCACCGGCTTTTTTTCTAGAATAATAAATATTTTGTCTTAAAAATTTTGATAATGATAGCGAACATGCTAACGGACGTCCCCGCACACTTTTTTCAGTTATTTTATCAACATTTTTTTGATATTGCTAACAACGTGCGTGTATATTTCGAGGTTATGTGTGTTACAATTCACCCGAGCGTTACTTCCAAACTACACAATATTTTTGGCGAAAACTTTGGACTTACAAAGAAACATAGTAACTAATTTCCCGGAACTAACCTTGTTTGCAGCCAATCAAAAAAGTTTATTACATAAATAATTTCCAGATTATTGGAAAGGCAAAGATGAAAAACGACGTAACCTCACAATAATGCATATGCATAAAATTTTTATTTAGCACAATACATTTTTTCCGAATTCAGTTTTTAAACATTTTCATTTTTGTGGAAAAAAAGTCGGGGAAACTGTAAGTATCACATGCCCTTAAGGAATTTTAAACCGCAATACACTTCCCTAGGAGCGTCGAACGGTGTTCGTGTTCGTCAATCGCTGAACGGTGCTAGTCTTCGTTCGGACCATCGATGTGAGATTTAATGTAAATATTGTGTTATTAATTAAACATATTACCCAAGAGGGCAAAGCGAAAAATAGGTTCTTTAGAAATAGTCTCAATTACAGTTGAGATCTTTAGAGTCCCAAGTGTGATACAGTGCTCGTAACGAATGCTTCGAACTCTTCAACGCATGCTTCGCGCTCGGTCTCTGATTCGTTACTGTTCGCGCGTATTTCTTTCGCGTTACAAATATGTAGATGATGATATGTTTTATATAATGTACATTATATATGAACAATATTAATGTTATTTATGTTTTTCAGAAGTTCAACACGAAAGATTTCTTTATTATACTTTGAGTTATTTTTGATTTTTAAGTTAAGATTTTTTATTTTTTAATGTATAATTAGATTTTTCATTTTAATTAATATTTTCGGAGATAATAAATGTTTACATTCTAATTTCCTATGGCCTCAGAAAGCTCTTCAATAACACTTTTAAAATCGGCAATGATGATTTGTGTGATGATAACGTATAACGTTATATTGCTCTGAAATATAAGTATTCACACTATGCTGAGCTGATTATTTTTACAATACTATTTTTCTTATCTTAGAGAAAATTAGTATACATATAATATGTAATGTTAATATGTTATGAGTAATTAAATATATTACTTAAAAAGCAGGTAAGTTGCACGTTTTTGTACTAAATATAATTTCTCTCTCAAAATCGATTTTAATTTTTTTTTAAAATACTTTATTTAAAATTGTAAACTCCTTGTCTATAAATAAATGTTAATTCCAAAATAAATGTTTGATTTGAAATTTCACTTCATCCAAATATGAATGAAAATATTCTGCACAATATTTATAAAATAACTGGAACGAAATTTTAGCATTTCTCTACAATAAAATTAATTTTAATATTTTAATAAACTTTAAATAACAAAAATTTTTGAATAATGAAAAATATAAAAGAAAAATACAAGTGAGTACCAAAGGATATTTTTTATTTACACAGTATGCACTTAATAAATTTTTATTTTTATCTAGATTCATTAATATCGGTCTAATTAACATTTATATAAGTTAAAATGATATTTTTCATAATAAACAATAAAAATGTTTTTTTTTTAGCATTTCATATTGCGCGCAAACAGCAACGAATCAGAGACCGAGCGCGACGCATGCGTAGAAGGGTTCGGGGCACTCGTTACGAGCACTGATGTGGTATCATTTAGAGCTCATTGATCGTTTTGGGTTCCTTTTCAGAAAGAGTGGTTCAATTTTGTTGCAGCTCGTTTGGAACCAAAAATGGGTTCCAATGGAAACCTCAGTTTTTGCTGTGATATCTTCTTTAAGTTTTGTCCATCAGAGTTCGATTATATGTGTGCTTTAAGGTATAAATTGTGTTATCAATTAAACAAAGTGTCGCAGTGGGCAAAGCGAAAAATAGGTTCTTTATAAAAAGGCTGAATTACAATTGAGATTCTTTAGAACACGAATTAAGGTGTCATATAGAGCTCATTTATCGTTTAGGGTTTCTTTTCACCCACTAGAGTTCATTTTTGTTGCAGCTCCTTTGGAACAAAAAATGGGTTCTGATTGAAACCCCAGTTTTTTCTGTGATCCATGTCTCTAATTTTAATGAGAAAGTAGTCCTGTGACCAAAATTTAGTGAAATATAAACATTAAAGATTAAAAATCCTTTGACTTTATCACCAAACCCCTCGAAACAAATAAATTAAGCAACATAACATTCTGAAATATACGAACAGTAAGTGCATTGTCTTGAAATGAAATTGCACAATTTCTGCATCATGTCTATATTTTTCATACTATTTTTCAGGGCTGATAGAGTTTTTTATTCGAATATGTGACAGGTAGAAATTTTTTTTTTAAATGTTACACCGTGTCATAAATGGATTGATAAAACGTGACCTCATTCGTAAATCCAATTCGTTGATATAACTGTCGCAATTGAATTACTTGAAAAGATAAACTTTCAGTCAAAGCAAGGTTCGTGTTTACACTTTTATACATGATTTACAAATTAAATAATTTTTCAGTCGGTATACTCATTTTTTGTCATACGCGTTGGGTAGACTTGATTAAAAACAGTTTGATTCAGGTGAAAACCTAATAAAAATTCAAGCGAGCGCGTAAACCATGTCTGCCATTTTTTGAAGCGATAATACTTCGTTGTTGGTATGTGTTCAGTAAATTCATTTGGGAAAATCTGAATACAAATATATTTTTGATCAGAATGCCAAGCATTTCCTTTCATTTTACGACATTAATAATCTATGGCTTTTGCGATTTAGAGAATTATTGATGAACCGTTAATAAGAATTTAATATATCCAGAATAAAAAAAGTTTACTCTGACCAATTTTTAACTGAAAAACACTTTTTGGTTTCAAAGTCAGGATGATTTTTCGTAACTACAATTTTTGTATCATAACTTTGAAATTTGTTAATATCGTTAAATTTGATATACTCTTTCAATTAATTCTCCGATTATCCTAAAAAATTTATCTCACCTAATTCAATTCATATGATCTTGAACTGGCATCACTTTGAATTTCAACTCGAATAAAAGTATAAAATGATTTGCTGCTCGTTCAATTTTCGTAATTCTCATACCTCGTTAGGATTTCCCGATTTTTCAGCAGTTTTCTGTAGACTTTTATAATTAATGACCCGCGAATTATCTGCAGTTCGTTATCGATCGCCAGTCGTCAGCAAATTTCTTGAATGTCCCGGGTGACTAAAAGAATAATCTACCTTGCGTACCGTCTTTTCCATCCACAACTCTAGAGTGGTTCTACGACTTTAGAGAGCTGATGCTCAAAAACGCAATTTGCATGGAAAGCGTAACGATCGACTAGTAATTTTGAGAAAGTTTCGCTCACCCCACTCATCCAGCAATCCCTTTCCTCTTCGATGTCTCTGTCAGAGTAATCAAACCGTTTTGAGACAGAACGAAAGACTGCTGAAAACTTTTCTATAGTTAGTGAGGAATAAGTTTTCCCAATTTATTTAAAGGAAACTTTCTCGGTAAATTTTGAAAGTGGAAACTTGTAGATTGAACACCAGAGACATCTATTTCAATGACATCGTATTTAAAAAGTGAAATCTGTTTTCGTTTATTTTATTCATGTCAAAGTTATTGCAATTTTATGAATAAAGTTGCCTTTTCATGGATATATATAGAATTTTTTATACAAAATCCTTTTTTTCATCGAGTTCATATCTACATTGTTAGTAGCTTTATCATCAGAGAAATATTGTATATAGGCAAAAACCCAATGACCCAGATACCCGGTAAGAAGGTTTGCAATGAAAAAGATTGCAAAGCTCAAACGATTCTAATCCTGGACTCTTCATTTTTTCGAATCCATGAAAAGGATGTGAAATGAGACAAATTTAATCAATTCAATCCTTCTAAAAGTTAATATGGTCAAATACTGTCTCATATAAAATTTAAAAAAAAAGTATTTGTAATATTATACGTGTCAGCAGCATGCTCGCAGCATGAAATTCAAAATATGTGTTAAATTTCGCAAGATGCCACAATCACAGAAAAAAAGTCTTGATTCGAAACCAAGAGTGGGCTTGTTTCAAGGTATAACATAAAGAAGACAAGCTCCATTAAAAACTACCATAGCTTAAAATCTTTAAAACGAACTACTTATATAATTACAATTTAGACCCAAAGTAGTCTTGAAAGTTTTGTGTAGCAATAATATGGGCTAAGCCGAAGCCATTGCATGGTTTAGTAACTAGTTGTTAGCTAGGCGGTAGTCAAACATCAAGCCGCTGCATAATCTTAAAAGTAGTCTCGTAGCCAGACTGTGGGCTTACATCAAGTCATTTTATAAATTTGAAAGAGGTGCTAAATATAACCTAAATGAAGCATGTGTTATAAAACAAATTACACTAAGAAAACAATTTCTTTGAAAGAAAAGAAACTTTTTTTAATTCAACGGAATTTTTTCTTTGACCCGCATATGTGAAAGAAGTGTTTCTTTGATTCAAAGAAACTGTTTTCTGGGTGCTTGGTTTATCCAGCGATTATTAAATATATTATTATTTGTATCCGGCTGGAGCGAGAGTCCTCGTGACGCACTGAGTTTTACTGACACTAACTGGAACTAAGCAAGGAACTACGCAATAGAATTCAGAGATTCCTACCGACTGCCAGAGGGTCTTCTCTAAGTCCGGAAGTCACCTGACATCTCAGTGACGCGCCACTCTATTTTTATCGACGAGTAAAATCTTGGCACAATTAACTATAATCAAACAATTACGAAACAGGTGTGACGACTATACGACGCGATGCGTCTCATTCGGCTCGCTCAGCTGTTGTGATGTCGCAATTCTTTGAAGTTAGCTATAGCCCTTCAGAGGTCTAAAAGCTAGACCTTGAGGGCTAAAGCAAGCTTATTACTTTCTTCTTTAGAGCCCAAACCTTCTGCCTCAGGTCGAAGACAAATTGGGACTTGATTTTAATATAAAAGACTAAGGGTTAGCTATAATTGTGTTTTGTTTTAAATTGAAGACCCTTAATGGCTGTTTTTAAGACATTGTTATTATAAAATTTTAGACATCAGCTTAATTTAAGTTACAAATAAAAACAAGACAATCATGGAAGTAAGACTTTTTTGTCTGTGATACTTCATTTCTAAATACTCACTTGATTCAAATTCTGTCGTTAGTCGTTAGAAATATTGAATTTCTTTTTTTCATTTCATCTAGATTTTTCTGTAGAACCAAAAGTTTTTTAAAAAGCTGTGCCAGTATGCGTCGTTCAAAAAATACATAACGC
>NC_046661.1:42247817-42254079 GCF_010883055.1 Belonocnema kinseyi | reverse complement strand
CAAAATGTCAAGAAAAAGCGTTGCTTTTTTTTTGCACGACTGCTAATTGGACAAGAAATAATGAAAGTTGGCGTCACAAATTTTCACCAAGCAATCTCGAACCATTGTAAGGATTAAGGGGGACACTTCCGTTTCAGCGGTTGGCAGCGCCGTTGTTGTCACAGGCTGAGAACTAATATACGAGTGTCAGAATGGGCTGCGTGGCATAGAGAGAAACTCGCGGGCGGAGTTATTCCATTGTCCGCAAAACAAAGACAGGCTCTAACAAAGTGACACCTCGAACGTCTCTTAGCAATAAATGGCGTGCTTTTCGAGCAACGGCGGAAGCGTTTCGAAGAGTCTGCATGTGTCAATAACTATTGTCGGTGACATCTACGTCTCAAGTCACTTTTTTGCCTACCTCTCACATTTATTTAATAATACATATAATAGACATAAAATGTCTCGACTATTCGGGTTAATTGAATTTATAATCTAACATCTTAAAGTTAAAAATTATGTTTGGGTCAATGTTTTTGGTTAATATAGTATATTTAGTACAATATTGTAGTATCATTTCCAAAACCACGCTGTAAATCGTTTTTTAAAATGCTTATATTGGTGTAGTATACTGAATACTGACAATATATTATAATAAATTAAAATTATTTTTTGAAAAAAAGATCCTACTCCATCTTCACTCCATTGGGAGTTGAACCACAAAACTTCTGATTTCCGGTCAAGTGCTTTTCCAATTAAGCTATTAGAGGGATCAGAATAAGAACTCTTAATTTAAGAACATAACGCTAATGTTTAGTTAGTTGTTAATGGTACAAGTAATTATTTTCAAATTTTTAAATTTATCTGCTATATCATCAGAGATTGTACCTTACCGACAGTAGATCAACCCTCCAAACCATGAAGGCAGAAGAATCTACACAATATCGATCAAGTTAAGAACCTTCAATAACAGAAAAAGCTTAACGCCTTAATAAGACTAGATGGAAAATAATATTTTTAAATTAAAATTATTTCTTGAAAAAAAGATCCTACTGGAATTGAACCACAAAACTTCTGATTTCCGGTGGAATCGAACCACAAAACTTCTGATCTTTTTTTCAAGAAATAATTTCAATTTTAATTTAAAAATATTATTTTCCATGCAGTCTTATTAAGACGTTAAGCATTTTCTGTTATTGAAGATTCTTAACTTGATCGATATTGTGTAGATTCCTCTGCCTTCATGGTTTGGAGGGTTGATCTACTGTCGTTAAGGTACAATCTCTGATGATATAGCAGATAAATTTAAAATTTTGAAAATAATTACTTGTACCATTAACACCTAGCTAAAAATTAGCGTTATGTTCTTGAATTAAGAGTTCTTGTTCTGATCCCTCTAATAGCTTAATTGGAAAAGCACCTGACCGGAAATCAGAAGTTTTGTGGTTAGATTCCCAATGGAGTGAAGATGGAGTAGGATCTTTTTTCAAGAAATAATTTTAATTTTAATTTAAAAATATCATTTTCCATCTAGTCTTATTAAGACGTTAAGCAATTTCTGTTATTGAAGATTCTTAACTTGATCGATATTGTGTAGATTCTTCTGTCTTCATGGTTTGGAGGGTTGATCTAATGTCGGTAAGGTACAATCTCTGATGATATAGCAGATAAATTAAAAAATTTGAAAATAATTATAATACATTTTCCAAAAATGTTGGTTCAATAATTTCGATTAACGAAGTATATAAGTGTGCTCGGCAAACCTCCTTCAGGAAAACCCGGAGATCAGCCTGGAATTTCGAGTTCGGGAAAAAGCGAGAAATAGCCGAGAGTTTTTTATATGTGTGTTTAATATTATTTAGAATTGTGCTTAGTATTACCAAATATCTCCGTTAAAGTATCGAAAATCATCATCATATATTAGAATTTTAATGTTAAAATTTCGTTCAGAAATGAATGTTCCTTTCATAATGTATGTATTTAAAAATTGAAAACTTGTCTAATTACATAGATAACTTTAATTTATATAGGTAATTACATAATAGTGATTAACATCATATAGTTATAATTGACGGATATTCTAAATCAAAGTGTATTCGCCTGACCTGCACTGTTAGAAATGTTCGGAAAATTCCGAAACCTTTAAGATACCAAAGTAACTGAAATTTACGAAATTAGGTTGCTGAAAATGAAATTCCATAACTTTTATGGTAAATTTACTAGATTTTTATTTAACTTCAGAAGCGGTTTCTGAAAATTACGTATATTTTCCTAAAATTCCTAAATGGTAAAAGAAATATAAGTTATCGTGACGTAAAGAAATGCGCACTCCTCGCTTCTCGAACGCGTACGGCTAGCAGACGAAGCATGGAGGTTCAGTATTGGTGGTAATTGGCGTTTTTGACAGATTTTTTCATGATGTGTTACGTCAGGGGGGCGTTTTATTCTTGAAAATAATTTTTCGGAAAATAACACGCTGAAAAAACCTGGTGAGTAAAAATGAACCTGGCTAAAGTTTTCTAGTAACCCTGGTAATAGTCTTGTTAGGGATTTGTTTGCCTTGAATTTACATTTTTTTAGTGCCTTTCTCCACAATATTACTTTTTTAGTCCTACATTTTATTATTTGTTTGGAAATTAATCAATTTTGTTGAAAAGCCATCCTTTCTGGTTGAACATTAAATTTTTGCGTTGAAAATTTAACTAGTTTCATATCAAATTGACTTGTTTTTTTAAATCTCATATTTCAATGCCAAAAAGTCAAACAAAAATCTGTTTTTGTTGTTGAAAATTCAACTATATTTCGAAAACTTGTCTTTCTATTAAAAAAATTTATCTATTTCACTAGAAATTGCATCTTTTTTACGATAAAAATGCAAGGGTTTGGTTTAAAATTCAAGAATTTTGTATTAAAGTATTTTTTGTTCTTTGTTAAAAATTCATATTTATGAGTAGAAAATGGAACTATTCTCATAGAACGTTTTTTTTTCTTTTAAAACTCATATTTGTTTGCCGAAAAGTGAAACAAAAATATTTTTTGGATCAAAATTCGACTATTTTTTTATTATTTATTTTTGATTTAAGAATTCATTTATTTGAGTAGACATCAAACTTCTTGAATACAAATGCAACTGTTTTTATAAAAATTCAACCATTTTTTTCTATAAGCTGCCCTTTTTTATTAAAATTGTAAAATTGTTAATTGTATCCGTTTTAATCGAAATTTTATCTTTCTTGGTTGAAAATGCTACTGATTGGTTGAAAGTTAATATTTTCTCCGTTTGAGGAAACATGTTTTTTTGTTGAAAATTTTGGTTGAACCACTTTTTTAAGAAACCATTTTTTCAAGCAGAATTTGTATTTTAGTTGAAAATTTATTTCTTTGGTTGAAGGTTTAGCTATTTTGCTACAAATTATTTTTTTGCTAAAAATTCATATTTTCTGGTTGAAAATTCAATTGTTTACGAAAAAATTACTTACGAATATTAGCCATTAAAAATTGTATAACAATTTGTATACATTTTGTGAGTACATTTCTCTAAACATGTAATGTATAGGGACATTATGGTTTGGTTAATTAATTTTAATATGAATTTGCAGCATATATTTGTCTTTAAAATAAAAAATAAAGTAAGACTATATATGAACGAAGTTTATATGTAAATAACTATGTTATATAATATACTCAAGGGATTAAATGTCAAAAGAAATTCTTATCATAAAAGATAGGCTTTGATTATGTATTTAATATAATGAGTGTACATATAACATAGATACATAAGAAGTGCTTAGGCTTCAGTTATATTTTCTTCCTATTTATATTCTTAGGACAAATATAGACTTCATTTTTTATATTAAAATAATGAACCAACAAAAATTGTTTAACCTCTAGGAATTTACAGTTACAGTAATTGAAAATTCCTAAACTTTTTAAATCAAAGCGAGAGTGTTTACATTTTAAAATAAAGATATAGAAACTAATTATGATTCGAAGAGATATCTGTAATTTATAATTTAAAAAGGGAATTTTCTAATAGAATTATTATAGTTCGGATTTTGAACATAACATTTTTTTAAAGAAGGAGAATTTTGAATGTCGATCCACTCAGCGCCGTCATCAAGGCAAATTATAAAATAGAATACGCCATATTTTTTGCTTTTTTTTGGTTAATTTTATGCTAAAAAAATTATAATGCAATAAACGATAAGTGGAGATTTTTTTACTTTTTTTTGTCTATGATGACATATATTACGTTTCCCAAAAAAGTACCCCTAGGTCTTACACATCTACCCCCTGTGATGTAAAACCTTTTTCGAAATGGGAAAACTACATTCAGCAATGTAAACATGTTTGAGGGCTTCAAATGAATCACATGACACTAAAAATTGTGCTCTCTTTATAATTTCCCCAAAACTACCCTTCCACGTGAACGTATGCAGCAGAACATTCATATGCATGAAAAAAGAATTAAAAATAATCAAACTTAGAAGAAACTGTTTGTTGATATTTTTTTCTCTTTTTTTTGCTCTCCGATAATATATAATAAGTTGCCCAAAAACTACCCCTAAGTCATACATACCCTCCCCTCGTCATCAAAAACGTTTTAAAGGTTGGAAAATTACTTTGAACAATGCAAAAATGATTTAGAATTCCAAATTAATTACATGGCACTTGAAAATTTCCGCCTCGACACACTTTCCCAAAAAACTATCCTTTCACGTGAATCTATGCAGCAGAACCCCTAAGTCATACATACTCCTCGTGATTAAAAACGTTTTCAAAGATAAAAAACCACCTTAAACAATATAAAAATACTTTAGGACTCAAAATTAATAACATGAAACTTGCAAATTTCTCTCTCATTATAATTTCCCCCAAAACTATCCTTCCACGTGAACCTATGCAGCGGAAGAAATATATGTATGAAAAAAGTATAAAAAGTAATAAAAATTAGAAAACACTGTTATTCGATATTTTTTTGCTCTTTTTTGCTCTTCGATAATATACAATATGTTCCCCAAAAACTACCCCCAAAGTCATACGTACCCTCCCCTTGTCATCAAAAACGTTTTAAAATTTGGAAAACCACCTTGAAGAATGCAAAAATGATCTAGAACTGCAAATTGATTACATGGCACTTTAAAATTTCCCCCTCTTCATAATTTTCCCGAAAAACTACCCTTCCACGTGTATCTATGCAGCGGAGCATATATATGTATGAAAAAAGCATAAAAAAATAATACAACTTAGTTAGAAAACAATCTTTAACAATGCAAACATTATTTAGATTTCCATGTTAAGTACATGACACTTGAAAATTTCCCCCTCTTTGTAATTTTCCTAAAAAACTACTCTTCCACGTGAACGTATGCAGCGGAAGATATATATCTATGAAAAAAGCATTAAAATAGTCGAACTTAGAAGGAACTGTTAGTTGATATTTTTTGCTCTTCAATATTATATAATACGTTACACAAAAACTACCCCTAAGTCATACATACCCTCCCCTCGTCACCAAAAAAGTTTTAAAAGTTGGAAAACCACCCTGAATAATGTAAAAATGATTTAGAACTCCAATTGATTACATATTCCAGCGGAAGATGTTCTGTTCAATACGTTCACGTGGAAGGGTAGTTTTGTGAATATTATAATGAGAGGGAAATTCTTAAGTGTCATGTAATTAATTTGGAGTTGTAACACATTTTTACATTGTTCAGGGTAGTTTTCCAAATTTTAAAACGTTTTTGATGACGCGGGGAGGTTATGTATTACTTTGGGATAGTTTTTAGGGAACGTATTATATATTATCAAGGAGCAAAAAAATATCAACTAACAGTTGCTTCTAAGTTTGACTATTTTTAATGCTTTTTCACATATGCACACACGAATAAATGTGTGTGTGTTCTGCTGCATACGTTAAGGTGGAAGGGTAGTTTTGCGGAAATTATAATGGGAGGGAAATTTTCAAGTGGAATGTAATTAATTTGGAGTTCTAAATAATTTTTACATTGTTCAAGGTGGTTTCACAACATTTAAAATGTTTTTGATCACGAGGGGTGAGTATGTATGACTTAGGGGTAGTTTTGGGGGAACGTATTATATATTATCAGAGAGCAAAAAAAGAGCAAAAAAATATCAACTAACAGTTCCTTTTAAGTTGGACTATTTTTATTGCTTTTTTCATACATATACCAGGTGTATACATATGAAACCGGTATTTTTTCAAGAAAAAAACACATTTATTTCAAGAGAATGATAACAAATATTTTATTCAAAGTATGCG
>NC_046661.1:42244974-42247717 GCF_010883055.1 Belonocnema kinseyi | reverse complement strand
TGACAGATGACAATACGCCAATTAGCACAAATGGTAAGTTCCGACAGTGCCTACAAGTGTGCCTACTGGCCGCTAGATGGCAATACCGGTTTCATATGTATCACCTGGTATATGTTCCGCTGCTTAGATTTACCTGGATGAGTAGTTTTTCGGGAAAATTATGAAGAGATGGAAATTTTGAAGTGCCATGTAATCAATTTGGAGTTCTAAATCATTTTTGCATTATTCAAGGTGGTTTTCCAACTTTTAAAACGTTTTTGATCACAGGGGGTAGTTGTGTAAAACTTAGGGGTACCTTTTTGGGAAACGTTATATATTTTATCATAGTGCAAAAAAGCAAGAAAATCTCCACTTATCGTTTATCGCATTATAATTATTTTTAGTGAGTTTTCGTAGGTGGCGGCGCTGAGTTGACGTCGTGCTAGCGCCGCCACCCTTTTCTCCGAAGTTTAAAGAGCAAAAAAATTTTGTAGCATAAAATTAGAAAAAAAGCAAAAAAGTATGGCGTATTCCATTTTATAATTTGCCTTGGTGGCGGCGCTGAGTGGACGGACCTGAATTTTGAGTTGGTTCGAGAATATTTTCAAAAGAATAATAATTTAGAGTTACATCTTGGTTTTAAAAAAGTATAATGATGTATAGCTTTTACTTTGAATAGGGAGTTTTCCAAAAGATTTAAAATTCTGAGTTTGGAAATGAAAATTTTAAAAAGAATAATAATTTCGAGAGCGGGAAAACGAAAAATTCAACTGGAGAAAACCGGGATAGGACCATGAATTAAATATCTTCCTCTTGGTAGAGATTGTCAAGGTTTCGCAGATAAATTAGATTATTTATATGAAGTATGAGAGTGCCATAAGCTCATGTATTATATTGTTTCTTCAAATATAAAATTTATACAAAATATATCATTTATTTTATTTATATAAAGTTTAACATTTATAATGTACCTTATTTTTCAGAAAAATGTTGAACAATATTTGGGCCATACTGTTGGTTATGCTAGTATATTTGTCTATATTCTGGAAAGATCTGGCTGCTGCCGATTTTTTGGAATTCGAGAACTTTTTCTAGAAAATGTAGTACGATATTGTACTAAATATACCGACCTAACGAAAACCTAGACTAAATTTGAGACCTTCCATGTATTAAAAAAAAGATAGTATAATATTGTTCTAAATACAGTGATCTAATAAAAAATAACCATAGATTTTTAAAACCATGTTTTCGGAGAGGATAGTACAATATCGATGGGTTCTACGAGCATTGGGCTATTTTTCCGTTACCGCTAAAAAAACGTCTATCGTCTTATTACAAATAAGCTTTAGTTTATCTTTCCGCTCCGGATAAGAATTAAATTAAGCTAACTTCATTTTGTATGGAAGTTACTAAACACAAAGTGTTAAAAGAAATAAAAATCTGACAAATTTCTTATTTTGACAGTTATAAGAGCCTAAATAAGATTACAAACTGTAATACAAAATACTGGAGTTTTGCATTCGTAGGAAATGTTCCGAAAAATAATAGGTTATTTATTTCTCCTGAAAACTTAGCTAAATGAAGCTAGCCTAATTTTTATCCGCAGCGGAAAGATAGGCTAAAGTTTATTTGTAATATGATGATAGACGCTTTCTTAACGGTAACGGTACAAAAGCCTGATATTCGTGGAACCCATCAATATTTACTTCCACCTTCTCTCCCATAAACGACCTTTTCCTCTCCGCCGACCTAAAATTACACTTTTTTCCTTCATCCTCATAGATACATCCTCTTCCACCCTCATGATCACCGCTGTTTTAGTAATCCACATTACTCCGTGTGCCATATTACAATGTGTGTCATCTTACCAACGTTGATAAAGAAATTTTATAATCAATGGAGAATTCATTTATTTTCAATTGTGCGCGAAACACTTACGAAACAAATTTAAGAAGTTGAGCCTTTGTTTCAAAATATCCTTTCAAGATAAAAAAGAAAAAAAATAGTAAAATATGGGTTTAATGTTTATTTTTGCGATCACTTTGAAATTTAATATGCGTGTTAGGCAGGAATCTGCCTTCTTTATGTCCGCTTAGCGATCCTTCGGGCCCTCGGTTTCCACTTGTGCAGGCCTCACTATACCATAAAGGCATAAAAGGGTGATGATCTATGCCATCGCAGAAGCTGTGCCAAGGGTGCGGTCAAATAATAATGATCGATGGTAACGATATTCCTTGTTCTCGTTGAGGACATAGATGTGGTTCTACAATGGACCATTTGCATACTATTTGCAGCTTTAATAACCTCCAAATGGAGAGAGATTATATTTTTCTTGCTTTACCTTTTTCAATGAAAAAATGTCGTTTAGTCTAGCGGATTTTGTTAATATTTCTAACAGAATTGATAAAGAAATTTTACACTGAGTCAATTTTACACTAGAATTTACACAGCTTTTTTGCTGTTTGGTCACGGTCATTTTTCTCAAATTTTCTGATTTAAAAAAAAATTCTACTTGAATTCAGCTCAATCTGAATTTGATCTAAACCAATTTTGTTGTATAACAACTGTAAAGCATTTGTTTTTACTGTAACTCTCGAACTAAGTGGAGAGTTGTCACTTTCTTAATGGAATACTAATAAATTGAACTTTAAACCAAGCTTGGTGAAGATACGAGGGTGGATTGATAAGTTTCCGGCCTGACCAAGAAAAACAACGTTTTTAAGAATTTTTTTTTTTTATTTCTCAACATAATCTCCTCCAAGGC
>NC_046661.1:42238372-42244874 GCF_010883055.1 Belonocnema kinseyi | reverse complement strand
AGCTATCTAAGGATGGTACTATAGAACGCCACCTCAAGGTAGGCCTAGTGGCGCCATCTCTTGGTCAGGCCGGAAACTTATCAATCCACCCTCGTATTACTAGAAAGTGGTGTGTAAACTTCGAACATATTCTACATTATGTACATGCATCTTTGTACTCTTTAGCATATATTCTGTTCAAATTTAACGTGATTTTAGTTACATCAGGAAGGTATATGATATGCTCCAATAATAAAATGTTTGTGTAGTTCAGATGGTGCTGGAGATCAAAGTACTTAGAAGATGACGTTATTCGTAAGAATCGATCGCCTTGACAGTGCTGTGCCAAAGAGCACCATGCAGACGAGACCTTACAGCGTGCATTGAATGCGTTTTTGAAACGACTCGCGGCGGTCATCGATCACTCGTTTTATGCCAACTCGCGACATCCTGCGCTTTCTATGGAGCTCGATATCGAACTGAAATCATTTTTCATCCGTTATTCTGATAACTTAACATAATATTCCTATACTCCTTTGTAAAGGGTGGACCTTCAACGTGATGCAATAAAAATAATCGGAAATCGGCATTCCAAATTCGAATATTTTTTTCAGAAATATACTCATAATTTATATGTAAATTTTATTCCTCAATGACTGGTCTATTTTTTAATTCTCTTTATTAGGTGTCTCTTCTCATTGTCCCTTTTTCTTGCATTTCTGATAAGCTACTATTTACATTTTTTTAAGAATTCGATGCGCAGGGCATTTACCTTTTGTAGGTTTGGCCTAAAATGCATTTATCTCCGTTTTGTCCTTTTTTATTTGATCGGCGAAATATTTCGCGTGGTGTAAATAAAAAATTGTTACTTCGGATTGATAGAATGATCGAACGAGACGGATTTGATCCGCTACGTTCATCAGGGTCGACTTTAAGCTTGCAGCGCGTGATCACATGGTGCACAAGAGATGAAAAGGGTCAGTCGATGCGACAATGTACAATTGGCTGGACAGATAGCCTCTTAATATTCTCCCTCTACTTCTTGACATTATAATCCACAGCTATTCACGACATTCACTCACACTCTCTCCTTCTCTTTCCTCTTTCGTGTAACAAGTGGAACGTAAAGATGTCTCATGTGTTATGTGCGTATTATGAAACGGGTAAATAAAATTGAAAAATGATCAACTTTTCTATTAAGTGGTCGTGCATAAATTACGTAAACTCCTTTGGAATGGGGGGGGGGTCAGCGATTTTCCTATACTTTCTTACATAAGGGGGGGGGGGGCTTGTCCGAAAACATTTCTCACGTAATATTTTTTCAATCTGCTAATAACTAAAAATCAAAAGTGAAATATACTTTCATAATTTGAATATGGAAACAGCTGTTTTTTATTGCGATCTAGTATGGAAATTTCCAAATTTTGCTGGAGATTGGGAGTTCAGGTAAGGTGGGGAAAATCTAAGATGTCTTCGCACCGAGGGGCAAACAATAATACCAGGTGCATGGGAAGAAACATGATTTTCTTTATAAATTGAAAAAAGAATGTTTTTTCACCATAATTGTATTTGGATATTGATTTTAATTTTCCAAAAGCTATTTATTTAAATAATAAAATTGATGATTTTGTTGTTGTAACGAATTTATTATTTAATTTAATAGCATTGCATAAATAACACATAATATTCAAATACACTTATGTTGAAATTTTTTTTTTGTTATCACAAAAATAATGTTTCGTCCAATGCAATTGGTATTATTGCTTGGCCCGCGACGTGCATAGCGTATATACCCAAAGTAACTTTTTCACTGACAATAAGGAACACCCATTTTCAGTATGGAGTTTAAATTTTAGGTTATGTAAATTTCCAGCCAGATTCTGTAATATTACAAATGCATTATGAATTTTAAGTGAAGTTATTCTAACCAAAAATATTCGTGTTTTTATTCAACATGGTAACTTTAGAATCTACATGAGAAATGTGAATAATGGTAACTTGACTAGATATTGTAAATTTCCCGTTCAAATAAGGAATACAGCAGAAAGCATTTTTTTAAATAAAAAAATTCTTGTTTAATATTTTTAATCAATTTTGAAAATAAATTTTTCCATAATTTATATCGTTCTGAAACACGCTCTTTTACACATCATTTTAATTTTACCATTTTTTCATTATTCTCCGCAACTTTGAAACGTTACAATTACTTGTACTTCTACTACGTTCAGAGCTATGCAAGTACGCCGCGTTATCAATCATTAAATTTAAAGACGTGAGATTACATTGAAAAAAGGAATTTTTAACAGTTTAGGTACTTTTATCAGCGCCAACAAATTCAACACTCTGAAAGTAGGTCCATTTATTACCTACTCTGAAAGTGACAGATTCACAAGCAGAAACTGTACTTCTACAACGCCTTGCTATATTGTAAGTCTAAAAGCAGTAAAGTTACAAGATTGGTTGTAACTCTTAGCATGCAAGTGGTATTCACCCTATAATCAGAGTAGTAAAATTGCACCAATTTTTTGTTGGTAATTTTACCAATCTAAGTGGCACAATTTTTCTTATAGTGTTTGTACGTGGTTGAAAATTAAAAAAAAAATTACGTAATTTATGTACGGCTCCTCACAAATAAACGAAAGATAAGGTTTACATCGATTCTAGGTGAAAGATTGACTGCAACAAAAATCAACCTTGCCAGATAAACTTTACATGGAACGAAGATAACTTCCGATTTTTAACTTTGCCTGGATAATCTTTCGCCTTATAATCGCTTCATTTTTATTCTAGATGTAACGCGAATTACAACTCCAGCGCTATCTATCGTCGTTTAACTTCATAAATTGGAGAAAAATGGGGATTCCCATCTGCCAGTTGCTTTTTGCGCTATTTGCTAAATAGCAATAAATAAGTTATAATTTGTCTACAATAGTGAAATTCATTTCGGAAGAGATATATCAGTAAGAACACATTTTGTCGTGTTTTCTTTTGCTGATTCTACATGCTTCACCGAAATTTGTTTACTTCAGCGTGATGCAGTAGACGAGATCAAAATTATTCTCCTAACCTCGGTGAAACATTTGCGAAAATATGTTTAATTTTTAACTGTTGCAAGTCTTACCTGCAAAAATTTTAACTTTCGTTTTTTCTGTGATTGTTTTAAATCTGGTGCCCCGATTTATAGCTCGAATTCATTTGTACTTTGCCGTTTTCCCATTTCTGCTAAGGACGCTGCAGCAGACGACAGCTTTTATTCCATCGTATAATAAACTTTCGCGAAATAGAAATGTAAACTTTAACAGCGGGAAATTTTCCGTGAAACAAAATTTAACTTTAGCTTTTTCTGTGCTAAATTGACTTGAAATTAAAATAACTTATTACAAGTAAGCTGTATGTAATACTTGTCATGTATTTGATGCATTTTTAATTAAAAATGGTATTTCACGTAATACGGCAATGATAACAAGTTACCCAAGAAGCATGTTTTTCCAGTACTTACGGTTGAATTTGTTTCTTCTAAAATGCATTCAGAGAACAAGTTGTCTTCAAACAAAAGCATCGTCCTCTTGCCTGTTTTGTTTTGAGCCACATGAATCTATTTTTTCCTGAAATACAATTATTTGGAAGCAAGTTTAGATGAAGATTGTCACAAAAGATAATGTATACTTCAAAAAAATTCTTTTTGACACAAATGAAAATCCTCTTAACCTTTAATTTAGGAAAAAATTCCATTTGTGTCAAGAAACATCCTTTTGGAGTAAACTGACATTTCTCTGAGTGTAACTTTTTCTTTTAGGTGCACCTAAAGTTTTCTCATCTCACCTAACTCAATTCTTCTTTAGAACCAAGTTTTTTTAATTTTCAATTCGCATTAGGGCTAATTTCAGAATTATTTACTTCACAAATGTATTATAAATACTAGATTTTATACCAGCTGTATTTGATGAAAAATATTTTAGAATACTTCTAGAGAACTTTCGAATTCTTTGAATATATTTAAACAGTTCGCAAAAAATTCTGTAGAAAATGTAGAACGTTCTTGACTTTTTTACAATATCATGAATCTTACAAATCAAACGCCTAAGGTTCCAGAAAGATCTGCATTCTTTTGAAATCTTCTAAAATATTGTTGCTTTTTATAATAATATTGCAAAATATTCTGCATTATTCTGCGATTTACGGGTGGCAGTCCCGAAATATATACAACATTTTTTCCATTCTCTTTCTCCTGAAATTCTGCAGTCCTGAATTGAGGCATAACAAGTTTCCGTGAAAGAAGTCATCTAGTTTAGAGAAAATGTGATGGTGATTTGAATTCTTATTTTAAATAAGAAGAAGGAAAGGACAAGTAAATTTGTAGCTGCTGAGCTGCATAACATTGCAAATAGTTTCAAATACTTTTAAAAAAATATTGCAGAAAGACATTATATAAAAACCTGTATGCATAATTTGTTTCTTTCAATTGTGAAATATTCTGTAACATTTTGGATTTTATTAAATGATCTGCTATTTTCGGGACTAGTCTTTTACTTGCAAAAAAAGGTTTTTAAAAATCTGAAAATTCTGAAATATTCTAAAATTTTATAAAGTATTCTCATTCTTTTTATCAGAATCTCCCGAATTATTCTAAATTATTCTGTCATTCTAAAACTATGGATATTTTTGCAATTTCCTACAAAGATTCTAATCTTCTAGCACTTTTATGAAAATTCTTCTACTTCTAAAATTCTCTGTGAATTATCAAACGTTCTCTTGAATTATTTATATTTCTGCAATTTTAGGATGTTCTGGAATTTTTTTAAAGTGTAGTGGATTATTAGCGGGGATGATGGCCAAAGGGAATGTTTGAAGAAGTAGTGAGATATATAAGCAATGGGATGGATACATAAGGAATGGAATTGAGGAGAGAGGTGGTGCCACTGAATCAAAAAATGACATTGAAGAATCAGCGTATCAAATGCGGACAACAACTTGTAAAAATCTGTTTTTCAGATTCATTAATCCGATTCGGTCATGAATTTTATACCAGAATACACTGGGATTATAACAAGATTCACTTTTTCACATGAATGCAGGCGGAACGAATATTAATCACACCCGGGAGTGGTGATTCTCATTTAGCTGTTCAGCGGCGATAAAATTAGTGGAAGTTGAAAGCCATATAGCTTCCCAATTATATCTCTTTCAATTAACACCGTGATGAGAGATAGAGGGTGTTGGTAAAATACAACGGGAGAGTCGGAGCGCGTACCAAGAATAATTAATTAGTCCATCTAGTATTCCGTCAGGACCTAAGAAGTTCGTCACGCCTCCAAACTTTTCCCTTTCTCGTATCTGTTTTTTAGCTGGCTAAAAGCTTCCTCCATCTTTTTACATTTATTCATCGCTATCCCGGCCAGATGTAATCAAGGTCTAATTCGGTAGGACGTCTTCAGAGCGAGATGAGGAAGTTGCAGTCACGGAAACAGGAAAAGAAGTTTTAGAGTCTAAGAAAGCCAGCAGAAATGAGAAATAAGAGAAAGAAAAAGATACTTAAAGGTTGCGGGTACGCAAAACTAAAACATGTGAAGAGGAGGAATTAATTTAGAGTCTGTGGGGAAGTTCGGTATTAATTAAAAGTTCTAAAACGCCACCTAAACGTGGGGTTAATTATGATTCGAGATAGTTTAACGAGCAGGGGAAACCTAGAAGTTCTCCTCGATATCTATGATTTCCTTCGAATTTTAGTACAGAATGAAAGCGAAGAAAAGAGAGTCGTGAAATCGAAACTTGCAAGTAGAAGTGATAAAAATTTTATAAACAAATTTTTCAATTCGTGAAAATCATATTATATCAAGTAATATAGTACAATACGGTATTACTGATCTATCTCTAACCTCTTTTATTCTTTGCAGTAACCCTTAATGCCCCCAACCTGCCTTATTGACTCTAACATCTTTTTTTACTCTAACTTTTCATCCTGCCTGGTAGACTCATTTCCACGTGTGCAAGGATAGTAGGAAATGAGAGGAAATAAAAGAGAAATCGCGATATGGTATTGAGATATGTCCATTGGAAAGGCGTAAATCATCGAAGTGTCAGAGCAGTCAGAGATGTGCTTAGCCGACGATGGCTGAGTGCCAGTTTTCACGAAGGCTCACGACACGTATGAACGGGTTTGATTCTCGTTTATCCTCGACACAGCTACCAGCTGCTGCACGCTTATATAATTGAGCCACAGTTTACATTGCAGGTTACAATTCGCATCGAATCAAGCCGGTTTTTCATTTTCCTATCATTACCTGTTTCTCATTTTATTTATTTCGATTATATTACTCTCTGAATCTGAATTAACGGTAGACTTATCGTTGATTCAGATAAAGAGTATAGATTATTTTATACAAATAGAACCAGTAGTACTATTATTAATAAATGTGCCACAATGTAATATACGAGGGTGGATTGATAAGTTTCCGGCCTGACCAAGAAAAACAACGTTTTTAAGAATTTTTTTTTTTATTTCTCAACATAATCTCCTCCAAGG
>NC_046661.1:42235316-42238272 GCF_010883055.1 Belonocnema kinseyi | reverse complement strand
CACCCCTGTGACTGGAACCAGAAAAAACTTAAGTCACACCCCTGCCCCTTATCGCACGCGTCGTGGGGGCGGGTAGGCACCCTTGTGACTGGTCACAGAAATAATGTAAGGTCACACCGCTGCCCCTTTTCCCACGCTTCATGGGGGCGGGAAGGCACCCCTGTGACTGGAACCAGATAAAACTTAGGAAACGGGTTCAATTACCCGTATAAGACGGGTTGCTGACACTGGGGGATGGTTAACACTCGAAAACGAAAAGAGCATGATTTTTATGGTTTTTTTCATAAAAATCGAGATATCACTAATTTTCTCGAAAACTATCCCACGTACAAAAAAATGTATCCTACAAAAAATTTGTATTTCTGTAAGATCTACAACTTTTATGGAAAGCATTTTGCGAGATTTTGCATATTGGCTGTGATAAACGCAAAAAACCACATTTTTATGGTTTTTCCGCGATTTCACCATGAAAATCGCCTAGTCGCCAATTTTCACTATCATTTTCGTAATTAGCGCGTCAAAATACATAAGTGTACGTAGTGTGAAGGAAATCGTCACGTTCACCTATTCGGAACTTTATCCAAAATGTGCAGCTATATTATCTTCAGTTCTAATACAGATATTAAAGCGACTCAAACTGCAAACTGTAATGGATAGGCTCTGTATTTATTTTTAATCACCCGTAAGGATGTGTTAGTCTTATTTTTTTGTGAAAATCGCGATATTTTTAGACATTTTTTTTGTTGGAAAACAAGTGACAGAAAGCCGAGGGGGCCCTTTTTTGTTTTACTGCCGACCGCTGGTCCCTTTTTTCGACCCGCGGCCAGGTGCCATCCAAGCATTCAGAACCAGGGGTCGAAGAATGGCACCAGCAGTTTGAATCGCTTTAATATCTGCATTAGAACTGAAGATAATATAGTTGCACATTTTTGCACTTTTAAGCAACAATTTTTATTATTTTTTAAATTTCTCAACGGCAACTGGTTCACAACAGTTTTCCTCATACTCATGAATTTTTTCAATTTTTTCCATCGCCCCTTATATAAGAAATAATGTTCTAAACTTGACTGTTCTTAAATGTACCCGAAAATCCTTACTTTTTTTTTTACATTTTTCAGTCTGCTAAGCACAAAATTTTTTTTACATAAACGTCTTCAAGCTCATTAGCGTAGAACACTTTCAGCTTTTAAATGACTGTTTTTTTGTTGCGCTAGCATTTTTTTTTGACTGAGTTGTTAAGTTTCAAAGGCAGATGACTATAGTTTTATAATTAGTGTTATTTTCTATTTTTCAATTTTTCGGGGGTTTTTCAATCCCTAAATAGGGGTAATTTTTTATATTAAAAAAAAAATAAAAGCGATGCTCATTTTGATTTTCAATGATGAGTAATTTGATACCTGTAACTTATAAACTGCTACTGAATGATACATTTGGATCAAAATAGAGTGAAAATATATAATTGAAAATCATTTAATTGGACAAAAGTATTTAATTCAAAACGAGTAGAGAAGGCTAAAAGAATGCTTAACAATTGTAAACGAACATTCTGTATATCTAAATCAACGAAGAGAATTAGCAAACCACTATAAAAGCACTTATACATGTTAAGTTTATTATATGTCGAAGTGCAAGATTACCGCAATTCTGCGACTATTTCCCACGTAATTGTCGACGGTTCCAATACAACGACCAGAAATTGCTGCAGCGGTCATTAGTGTGAACCGAAAAGTTATAGTTCCACTAGTGTGAATTCGCGAATGGGAAATTCTTTCGCATGTTATAGTATCTAATTAGAAATCAATATAAAACGATCTTAAAATAATGGAATAGAAAGATTGAAAAGACATCAGGATGTCCATTGGATGGATAATTTAAAATTCCCGGTCAATTGCTCATTTTTTCGGTGACTTTTAAAGAGCATAACAGATTTAGAACAGACAATTTATTAACAGTTATAATTCTGAAGCAGGATTTTTTTTTAAATTCCTTCCCTCTAAATCAGAATTACAATTATTTTCCAAAATTTCCATTCCATGTAAAAATTTCTCTGTTCGAAGTAAAATCTCCCAAACTCTGAATTTTAATTCTTTTGCGGAAATTGCCTGGACCATGTCACAATTAAAATTATTTTCAAAAAAAGATTTAAAATCCTGGTTAATTTTTATTTGTGAAAAAAAGAATATTTGAATTTAATCAAATTCTGATTTGGAACAAAGAATTTTTTTAACCTGACAAATTCGGACTTGGTATAAATATAATTTTTTTAATTCCCTTTTTATAAATAAAAATCTTTTCCAGAATTCCCATTCTATATCAAATTATCAAAAATTCCATGTTCCAAGGGTCATATATTAATTTTTGACAGAAAATCTATTTTTTGTAAAATCCCCTGTCCCACAGTAAAAATTATAACTGTTCAGGTAAATTTCCTGTTCTAAGCCCAAAATTATACATATAAACTATTTATGATTTTTCCGCCTGGGTAGCTAGAATTGAAGTAACAAAATATATGATACCAATTACATTTGAAGAAAAATGTACCGTTATTAAATCGAATTCTAATTCTTACCCGGTCAGGTAATAGTACTAGACGTAGTCCTATGTAATTTTAGCAGTACTTATAGCAGTACTAAATGTAGCTGTAGTGTTAGAAGTATTTTTCGCCACTAATACTATTACTAGTTCCAATACTATTCATGAGTCCGAAGACCAAGTAATTTCAGTAGCAATAATATTCCCAGTTATTGATAATAATATTATTAACTGCAATAATCATCCTGGAGATCCTTGTAATCGTAGCCCTATTAGCAGCCCTAGCAGGATTCTTAGTTTTGATAGTATTTATGGTAGTCATTGTACGAGGGTGGATTGATAAGTTTCCGGCCTGACCAAGAGATGGCGCCACTAGGCCTACCTTGAGATGGCGTTCTATAGTACCATCCTTAGATAGCTTGTA
>NC_046661.1:42233177-42235216 GCF_010883055.1 Belonocnema kinseyi | reverse complement strand
AATCGTATGTCCGGATGTGGTTCAAATCTGACCAAACGTGAAAACGTAAAGCAATTAGACGGTTTCACACTAAATAATTTTTTTTTTAATATTTCATTTTTTTAAACTTTTTTTGAGCAGTAATGTAGGGGAAGGTTAAAAAAATACATTCTCACTTTCGGGTTTTCCAATTTTTTCTTTAAAAAGAAATGAGAGAAAAATCAAATTTTTTCCGGCAAATGTTAATTTTCTATTTAAAAAAATATATTTTACTAATTTTTCAAATACTAATATCGACACACCGTATTCACGAGGTGTAAACACAAAGTTAAAAATTAATGTTCTATTAACAAAAAAGTGTCCAATTCGACAAAACGGGCCTCACCAATCGTGTCAATGCCCTTATACGGTCTATTTTGACATTGAATTAATCAAATGTGACATTTTTTAATATCATATTTTTAAAGATATTTTCGAGAGGAAAAATAATAAAAAAGAAAATCAAAAATCGTATGTCCGGACGTGGGTCAAATCACACCAAACGTTGCCCTGAAATCTTGTCAATGCACATATACGGTCCGTTTTACAATAGAAATTATAAAATGTGACATTTTTAAATATGAGATTTTCAAAGCTACAGTCTAAACAAATTAAAAGAAAATCAAAAATCGTATGTCCGGACGTGGGTCAAATCACACCAAACGTTGCCCTGAAATCTTGTCAATGCACATATACGGTCCATCTTACAATAGAAATTATAAAATGTGACATTTTTAAATATGAGATTTTCAAAGCTAGCGTCTAAACAAATTAAAAGAAAAAAGAAAATCAAAAATCGTATGTCCGGACGTGGGTCAAATCTGAACAAACGTGAAAACATAAAGTAATTAGACGGTTTCAAACTAAATTATTTTTTTTTATACTTCAACATTTAGAGGTTATGCTTCACATGATTTATTTTGTTGTTACTGAACTGATTAGTGAATAAGTCCGAAATCACTGATTAATCAGTGAAATGTCTAACTACTATTTCAATTAGTGTAATTTTCACTGATTGATATTTAGAGAGCACATATTTTCCAGTACATTATTTCACTTTGAAATCTATTTTGCTACCACGTCCGGAAATACGATTTTTGATTTTCTTTTTTTTTCATTTCTTTAGACAGTAGCTTTGAAAATCTTATATTTAAAAATGTCACATTTTATAATTTCTATTGTAAAATGGACCGTATATGTGCATTGACATGATTTCAGGGCATCGTTTGATCAGATTTGACCCACGTCCGGACATACGATTTTTTATTTTCTTTTTTCTTTTCATTTGTTTAGACAGTAGCTTTGAAAATCTCATATTTAAAAATGTCGAATTTTATAATTTCTATTGTAAAATGGACCGTATATGTGCATTGACAAGATTTCAGGGCGACGTTTGGTGTGATTTGACCCACGTCCAGACATACGATTTTTGATTTTCTTTTTTCTTTTAATTTGCTTAGACTGTAGCTTTGAAAATCTCATATTTAAAAATGTCACATTTTATAATTTCTATTGTAAAATGGACCGTATATGTGCATTGACAAGATTTCAGGGCAACGTTTCGTGTGATTTGACCCACGTCCGGGCATACGATTTTTTCTTTTCTTTTTTCTTTTCATTTGTTTAGACAGTAGCTTTAAAAATTTCATATTTAAAAATGTCACATTTTATAATTTCTATTGCAAAATGGACCGTATAGGTGCAGTGACATGATTTCAGGGCAACGTTTGATCAGATTTGACCCACGTCCGGACATACGATTTTTTTTTCTTTTTTCTTTAAATTTGTTTAGACAGTAGCTTCAAAAATCTCATATTTAAAAATGTCACATTTTATAATTTCTATTGTAAAATGGACCGTATATGTGCATTGACATGATTTCATGGCAACGTTTCATCAGATTTGATCCACGTCCGGACATACGATTTTTTCTTTTTTTTTTTTCTTTTAATTTGTTTAGACTGTAGCTTTGAAAATCTCATATTTAAAAATGTCACATTTTATAATTTTTATTGTAAAAT
>NC_046661.1:42231903-42233077 GCF_010883055.1 Belonocnema kinseyi | reverse complement strand
TTTGGTGTGATTTGACCCACGTCCGGACATACGATTTTTGATTTTCTTTTTTATTATTTTTCCTCTCGAAAATATCTTTAAAAATATGATATTAAAAAATGTTACATTTGATTAATTCAATGTCAAAATAGACCGTATAAGGGCATTGACGCGATTGGTGAGGCCCGTTTTGTCGAATTGGACACTTTTTTGATAATAGACCATTAATTTTTAACTTTGTCTTCACACCTCGTGAATCATCCTCTGTGGATCATTTCGAGAATCCATGATCCTTCTACTACACGTCCTCGCTCGTATTTTGGACGGCCGATTTTGCACTCATCGATTTCAACAACTTCACCGACAGCGCCGATGCGACCATCCTCTTCGAAGTTGCTGTCAAGAGCAAGCATGCAGACCTCTCTACAAAATGAGAAGCGGTCTGAAACTGTTTCTCGAGAAATCGATTGATTGTTTATAATCCTGTTTTCCCGAATCGTTTGTTCAAAATTAAAATTTAACGCAAAACAATACGTAATGAGCATACAGGCCGCTGCAGAAATGCGGCACCTCTCAAACCACGTGTTTTCTGCAACGGTAATACTGTAACGATATTTGTTTATTTTATAACAAAGGAAAGATCCGCAAACATGTTCAGACTCCACAAGAGTCATCTTCTTCTTATGTTTTGAGCAAAATCGTTCAGACGCAATTAATTCGATTGTCGCAACCACTGAAGAGTTGTTTCCCTTTCTTGGAGAATCTTAGATAAACTAAAAATATTATATATTTCATCCATCTTGACGAGGACTCAAGAGCGCGGATGGTGGAGAAAGATCTGTCGCTAATTGCATTGAAATTTGTAAATTTGTTACATTTCATCAGATATATATGTGATTTTGTCGGAAACTATGTGTATTTCGATAAGATCTACAACTTTTATAAAAACGTTTTGCGAAAATTTATGTATTGGCTGAGATAAACGCAAAAAACCCCGGCATCCCAATGACTGGTCACAAAAATAACTTAGTTCAGACACGACTCCCTTTCCAACGTGTCATGGGGGGCGGGAAGGCACCCCTGTGACTCGAACCAGAAAAAACTTAGGTCACACCCCTGCCCCTTTTCTCACGCGTCGTGGGGGCGGGAAGGCACCCCTGCGACTGGTCACAGAAATAATGTAAGGTCACACCTC
>NC_046661.1:42228304-42231803 GCF_010883055.1 Belonocnema kinseyi | reverse complement strand
CGAGACTCTTCCAGAGTGCGAGGCGGGAATCGAACCCGCAAGCCGAAGGAGTGGGTCCAAAGCCTACGCTTTAGCCCCCACGACCATCGTCCCACTCTGTAAAGAAAATAGTTGCTTATCCGTTTAAAGAATTAATTACTAACATAAAAGCATATTACCCCGGCCACTAAATATACTCAGCAGACTATTATAAAAAAACTTATAAGGAGTATACAATCAAGATAATAAATAGAATATACTCAGAATTTCTAATTCAAATAAATTAAAATATATTTTAAAATCATAAATTTAAAAAAAATAATTAAAAAATACAACAACAAAAAATGCTTTTCAAAATACTCCAACCTTCCCGTGGTGAAAAGCGTGAGTAGGTAACCAACCGAAACCAATGGAGAATGCTCATTGTTTTTTTTTTTTCATAAAAATCGAGATATCACTATTTTTTTTGGAAACTATCACTCGTAGAAAAAAATGTCTTACACAAAAAATGTGTATTTTTGTACGATCCACAAATTTTATTAGAAACATTTTGCAAGATTTTACATATTGGCTGAGATAAACGCAAAAAACCATATTTTTATGGTTTTTTCGCAATTTCACCATGAAAATCGCCGAGTCGCCAATTTTCACTATCATTTTCGTAATCAGCGCGTCAAAATACATAAGTATACGCAGTGTGAAGGAAACCGTCACGTTCACCTATTCGGAACTGCACCCCACATTTTTGTACTTTTAAGCAACAATTTTTATTATTTTTTTAATTTCTCAACTGCAACTGATTCACAATAGTTTTTGTCATACTCATGAATTTTTTCAAATTTTTCCCATCGCCCTTGTATAAGAAATAATGCTCTAAACTTGACTGTTCTTAAATGTACCCGAAAATCATGAGTTTTTTTTACATTTTTGAATCTGCGAAGGACAAAAAATGTTTTATATAAACGTCTTCAAGATCATTTACGTAGAACACTTTCAGCTTTCATATGACTGTTTTTTTGTTGAGCTAGCATTTTTTATGACTGAGTTGTCAAGCTTCAAAGGCACAAGCCTATAGTTTTCTCGCTGATAGTAGTCAAAAATTAAAATTCGTCGTTAACACATCGTCTGTGAGGTGAAGGAATGACTGGTTATCATTAGAAGCAAGGGGGTATTTATATTAAGAAGCATGTACTTTCAGGAGCGGATCTCGTATCACGTGTCAAAATAAATATCGTAAGAAAGAAGTCATGATTTTAAATTAAGAATTACTGGATTGTACATGTGATTCAAAGTATAAATATCCTCATTTTTGTTAATAATATTTTTGTTGCTCTTAATGTATAACATTTCGGAAATAAGACGTTTATTTCAGTTAGACTCAAAATCAAAAATTTTAGTATTGACCCAATCAAATTCATGGTTATATATACTACGATGTACATTCATAACAATTTAGTTTTTCTTATTATTTATGTGTTCATTTATACGCGTTTTTAACATTCTTTTGGTTTCATCCACATAAGAAGCAGAGCAGTTTTTAAAAGGAATTTTGTAAACAACGTTAGTTTCTTCCCATTTTTCAGTCTTATCCTTGCCTAGTCCGATAACAGATGACAAGGATGGTTTTATCGATGGAATTGTAGATATGTTAAATTTTTTGAGAAAAGGAGAAGTTTTGTCAAAAAAAAATTTTATCTATGGTAAACAAATGTATGGAAATGGATGAACCCATCGGAGTACCACGAATTTGTTGGTAGATATTGTCATTTAAAACGAAATATGTATTGTTATCATACTAGGCAGGGATAAGACTGAAAAATGGGAAGAAACCAACGTTGTTTACAAAATACCTTGTAAAAAATGCTCTGCTTCTTATGTGGGTGAAATCAAAAGAATGTTAAAAACGCGTATAAATGAACACATAAATAATAAGAAAAACGAATTTGTTATTAATGTACATCTTAGTATATTTAAGCATGAACTTGATTGGGTCAGTACTAAAATTCTTGATTTTGAGTACAACTGGAATAAACGTCTTAATTTCGAAATTTTATATATTAAGAGCAACAAAAATAGTATTAACAAAAAAGAGGATATTCATACTTTGAAGCACATGTAGAATCTAGTAATTCTTAATTTTAAATCATAATTTCTTTCTTACGATATTTGTTTTGACACGCGATATGAGATCAGCTCCTGAAACTACATGCTTCTTAATATAAATACCCCCTTTGCTTCTAATGATATCCAGCCATTGCCTTCTCCTCACAGACGATGTGTTAACGACGAATTTTAATCTCTGACTAGTTGAAAATTTTCAACTTTTTCTTTTATTTTAATGTGAAACGTTTATTTAAGTTCATCAGGTAAAATTTTTCATTTTAATCAATTTCGGTAAAAAAGAGGAGAAAAAAAAGAAAAAATTTGTGTTTTTTTGTTGTTATACTTCTTTACATCTTGGTGTTTTTAATCAAATTCTAGCCTGAAGAAGTTAGAAAACCAATCTGACGAAACGTCGCAAAGTAATCGTGAAATATTAATTTATAACCCCATTAATCAATTAATAATAAATTGATTCACATCTAATAATGGAGGGTGATACACATTTTCATACCAAAAAACCTTACAATACTTAAATCACGTATTTTCTTGATTGATAAGGGGTTGATGTGGAAAAAGATTTTATAATTTGTGGTATATTCTATTTTTTAATTTTTTTGGGACACTTTGGTTTTTAATGACGAGTAATTTAAGAAATGTAACATATTTTTATATTTTTTCCCCGGCTCGCTAACGAGGTCCAAAAAATAGACTAAAAAATAGCCTATTTTGTCGTCACTCTTTACCACAGGTCTGAAAGCATTACATTTTCACTAACATTCACGTTACATTTTTTTCAATGCCTTTTAAAATGAAATTTTTGTTAGCATTTTAAAAATGGCGTAAGGTACCAAAAAATTTGCTTATGTAAACTAAACGATTGGTTTGCTCTAAAATGTGCAATTTTTTAGTTTATTCAATTAAACTTCTGTCGGAGTAAATACAATTTCTTTGAAACTTCAAAAGAACAACTATTTTTCTTGAGTCTATAGCAACTAAATGGTTTTTTTCTTGTTTCAAACACTCATTTTGTTCAGTGTCATTTGTTAAATATACACGGATAAAAATATCTATTAGCACAGACTATCGAGATATTACTAGTCAATATCTTAGCGATTTAACTGTAGGGCAGTAATCTAGATATTGAAGTAGAGCATCCGTAGATATTAAAAAGAAGATTTTAAGGGCATGCTTTTCGTGACCACATGACCAAACCTGGTCCCCGGTTATGAGCAATTTTTTTTATGTTCACTGTGTCCACGCGGATTGAGATATCGTGTTTAAAATTTGACAGATTAAATAAAAAGCACTAAAGAACGTTTGTACAGTCTGTCAAGTTAAAGCGTGGGTAACTTTTTTGGTAAAATATTTTATTTAAACGCATGTTTCTACATGGAATTACATTTGTCAAGGTGTCGAG
>NC_046661.1:42217791-42228204 GCF_010883055.1 Belonocnema kinseyi | reverse complement strand
TGTACTCCAACTATGATTGTTGTTGTCATTGTTTTTCCCACGAGAAGCTACGGAAAGGGTTCGTCCATCCTTATAGAGCCCCGCATGCAAGGATAAGGCTGCGTACTCTGAGACGTCGCCCGGTATCCCAAAGTCACCGTTCTAGACACCTCACCCAGGTGCCATTCAGCTTTTCGCACGGTTTTCACACCTCTGCTTAGGAGTTAATTCCTTCGGCACCACCCCTGACAATTGTCAGCGACTGCCTTTTAATTTTTGTAACCTAATTCATCAGAAGCCGTTGTTACAGAGAACCTCTATCCGCAACCCGAGAACGCGTTCGGTGGCTTTTTCATAGGCCCTTCTGTTTGATTCTGCTAAGTTTTTTGAACGAGTGGTAAGAGATCAAAGTGAGGGTCGCGTACTTTTGACGACGACTTTAGTAGCTAGCTATCGGGTATGAGAAGAGTTCATCGCAAAAATTACATTTTTTCCTTTTTATATTTAAGTCGAAAATTTTCATGAACTGTTCGTAGGAAATTCGAAGCATATTACCATTCGAGTTATAGCACTTTGCAGATAATGTTTGGTTTGATGCATTTCAGGTTTTTTGATTCGCGTATATTGAGCACTAAAACCAATTTTGGAATAAATCGTCTAAACCTTTAAAAAAATAATATAAGCAATAAAATTTTTAACATTCGTTGCAAATAAAAAATTTAGCATCTGCACACACGTAATCTATCATTACTTTTTGGGCATTTTTAGCGATTTCCAGCGGAGAAAAAAAACTTCGAACGTCGATAAAGTCGAGAACAAGTGACTAAGTTCGTTCATGAAATTTTTGTGTAAAATTATTTTTTTTTTGGTCCTAAAAATAAAAGATAAATTTCAAATTGGAAACATAGCATCACCAGCAATGTGCTAAAATTTACTCGTCGGAGTTTTCCAACCAGCTTCCATAATTTTTGACGTTAAATCGATCAGCTGATAAGTATTGTTCACAGTGAACCAACCAGCGGGGCTCAGCGTCGGACTCGCCTTGTCTTTCGCCCCCAGGCGAAAATTTATTTTTATTGGTTTTTTTATTAACATAGAATTGTTTCACACCAGTACAAAAATTCCATAAGAATATATAACCATTAGCAAATTTTAATTATTTTCTGAAGATGCACATTTCTCAAGCTGGGACTTGGAAGATTTTCGAGTATCTAAGGTGTTCCTCGATTTTTTAAATCGAGGCATCTACTTTACCGACGTTAAAAGTTTATTTCCTATTCCTACATTATTTTACTAGAAAACTTTCTTCGTAATTATAAACATTTTGATATATACAAACCAGCTCCATGCATTGCCCCCACTTTTCTGTTTTCTTACGATCCGGAGAGAAATTGTCGGTTAAACTAATCCAACAGATGGCGCCACAAAAAGTAGGTCTGTCTTTTTCATTGAATTGCATTAAGAAAAAGCAAAAATAATTAAAAACTTGATGTTGTTTGCAAATAAACAAAAAAATAGACGAAAAAATAAGTCTAACTATTACTAATTATTTAAAAAAAGAAAAGGTCATGAAAATATGTAGTTAAATATGAATAAAATTTAGTTTTGAGATACATTTTGAAAGCAGTTCGAACTTTATATTTTTTTGATTTATTTTGCTCATATTATTGATTTTATCATTTGTTAAAATTAAACAAAATTATTTTTTGTTAAAATTCTTAATGTAGCTAATGAAAAAATTAATAATATTAAAGACCTCAATGACAAAATATTTAAAACATATACATGATCAGAAGAATTAATAAAAAATAAATGACGTATATTGTATATTGAGGGAATAATTTGGTAAAAAGTTAATGAAAAGACTAATAAATGAGAAAGTGGATTTAATATTATTCAATATAATGTATATATTTATTTAAATAGAACTGAATATCATATATACATTTATGCAGTGCAATAATTTATTTGTTGCTTAATCTTGAAAGCTTTTTTCTCGCTGCATTCAAACCCTAATAATTTTATTAAAAAAATTTTATTTAAAGGAGATTTTGAATTAAATAGTTAATTATATTATTGCAAACATCATTTCTAAAATGAACAGACTATAAACTATTAAACTCTATACACAAACGTACCGTACTCATGACGGACAGTAGGAGGTAATTCACTTTTTTCGTTCAGCTTGACGCTCCGAATTTTTGTCTTCCCTATTTTTTTATTAATCATTTTTCTACTCAAAGCATGGAAAAACTGAAATTTTGTACATAACAATTTTTTATGCTTTCATAACTGATCAGGAAAACTTTATAATGTCTAAAATTAATGTTTAGGGACTCATAAAATACAAATAATTTGTTTATCATTCCATTTATTTGTTGGAAACAAATTCGATGAACAAATTAACAAATAGTCTTATTATCGGTAAATTTTTTTGGTGCTAAAAGTCCTCCACATTAATGCAGGAATTGCATTTAATAACACAAATAATTTAAAAGTTTATAATAACTATTGTTATAAACAATTCTTGTGGCAAAATATTATAATTTGAGATTTTTCAAATTATTATTCCCTTCAAACGCCAGGAAGACTTCGGGTATTCCCTGAAACAATAAATATTTAATAATATTTGATAAAATATAACAATTTAAATTTTGTAAATACATTAGATAAAGAAATTCAAAGTTTTGTTCCTTTCGCATAGAAATTTTTTTTCACACTGTAAATATTTTAAGCTGTTAAGCGAATAACTGCTAGTCACACAAATATGTGAGAAGTTAACAATAACTATTGTTATGAATAATTCTCGTGACAAAATATTCAAATGTAAGGTTTTATCAAAAATTTTACTTTCTTAAATCGCTACAATGGCTACGGATAATCCTAAAAAATGTATCTTTGATCATATTTAGTGGAATATAACAGCTTACATGTTTATAAACAATTTACATAAAAAATGTCCCAATGTTGGTAGTATCACTCGGAAAAAGTCGGGTTTTCAATCGTAATGGATTGGAAATGAATCATAACACTGCATGCTAAGATTCACTCAATACAAAACCTTTTGAAAATAACCCACCGACTTGGCCATCAAAGAAAACTTAAATTTGATAAAACCTTTAGTTTAAATATTTTGTCACAAGAATCGTTAATAACAGTGGTTATTGTTAACTCTTCTAATATTTTTGTGGCTAGCAGTCATTCGTCCAATAGCTTAAAACATTTCACGGGCAAAAAAAATTTTGTATGCGAAAGAGAAAACATTTTAAATTCGTTTACCTAATTTGTTTACAAAAATTTAAATTGTTGTATTTTATCAAATATTATTAAATATGTATTATTTTAAGGAATACCTGAAGTCGTTCTGGCCATTGAAGGAAATTTTAATTTGAAAAATCTCAAATTCTAATATTTTGATACAAAAATTGTTTATCACAGTGGTTATTATAAACTTTTAAATTATTTTTGTTATTAAATGTCATTCCTACATTAACGGGAAACACTTTTAGCAACAAAAAATTGTGTTCGCCGATAATAAGACTTTGTTCATACTTTGACTGGAAAAATTATTAATAAAAAAATAGAGGAGACAAAATTTCGGAGAGTTAAGATCTATAGAATTTAATGATCTTTAATTTAAAACAGAAAAATTCAAAATCGCAAGAAAATTGAAGGCTCTGGACATTTTTGAATGAAAAAAGTGCATTTCCTCCAACCGTGCGTCATGAGTACAGTACGTTTGTTTATAGATTTTAATATCTTATGGTTTGTTTATTTTAGGAATGAGGTTTGCAATAATATAATTAACTATTTAATTCAAAATCTCCTTTAAATTAAAATTTTTAAATAAATTTATTAAGGGCTGAATGCAGCGAGAAAAAAGCTTTCAAGATTAAGAAAAAAATACATTATTGAGCTGTATGAATGTATATATGATGTTTAATTCAATTTAAATTAATATATACATTATATTAAATCCATTTTCTCATTTATCATTCGTGTCATTTTGTTTAACTTTAACAAATAATAAAATCAATAATATGAGCAAAATAAATCACAAAAATATAAAGTTCAAACTGCTTTCAAAATGTATCTCAAAATTAAATTTTATTCATATTAAACTACATATTTTCATCACTTTTTCTTTTTTGAAATAATTAGTAATAGTTACTCTTATTTTTTCATATATTCTTTTTTGTTTATTTGCAAACAGCATCAAGTTTTTTATTATTTTTGCTTTTTCTTAGTGCAATTCAATAAAAAAGACAGACCTACTTTTTGTGATGCCATCTGTTGGCTTAGTTTGACCGCCATTTCTCCTCCGGATCGTAACAAAACTACTACTGCATACACATACACGGTCGAGACAGGGGGCTGATACAAACGTTCGTTAGTGTTTTCTGTATAAATTCCTAAATCTTGAACACGATATCTCAATCCATGTGGACGTAGTGAGGACAAAAAAAAAGAAAATCATTTCATTCTCTATACACAAAAATTTCATGAACGAACTTAGTCACTTAATCTCGACTTTATCTACGTTCAAAGTTTCTTTTTTTCTCCGCTTGCAACGAACGTGCAAATTTTATTGCTTATATTAATTTTTTTCAAGGCTTAGACGATTTAGTATAAAATTGGTGTTAGTGCTCCATATACGCGAATCAAAAAACCTGAAATGCCTCAAACCAAAAATGATCTGCAAAGTGCTATAACTCGAATGGTAATATCCTATTCCATCAATTTATAAATAAACTTTCTTTAAAATTACCAATATATTGATATATACAAACGTTCTTTAGTGTTTTTTATTTTATCTGTTAAACTTTAAACACGATATCTCAATCCGTCTGGACACAGTGAACACCAAAAAAGAAAGTTCATTACCGAGGACTAGTTTGTTCACGTGGTCACCGAAGAGCATGGCCTTAAGTGACAATATCCAAGATATTAAAGGGCAGAATCTAAGATATTTAGGTTATATTTATTAATCTTTAAAAAATTACTTGTCTATCCTCATTTTCTGGGGAAAATGATGATATATCCCAAAACAATTAATCCATTTTCCACCAAAACGTATAGCTGAATATATATCCGAAAAACCACAATACACCCCGAGTCGAAATTTAGGCCCTACTTTGAAGCCGTAACTCCTACCTTAGTGGGGACTGGAAGCTGTAAACTAGGTTCTAAATAAGCAGCGATTTCAATGTAATTTAGACCCTACTTTGGCGCTAAAAGTGTCCGAAATCGGCCGTATTCCACGTTTAGCGTCAAAGTAGGGTCTGCATTTAAGATAAATTAAACCCTCTTTTAAAACTCAAACTACTACTGTAGAACTTGTGGCATCAAAGCAGGTTCTTTATAATCTCACACCAATATGAATGAATAAAAATAAGTTTTGTTATTTACCAGAAAATATAATAATATCTGTGATATAAATATCAAGGATGTTCGCAGTTATTTTTTAGAAATATTGTGATTAATAGAATTTTTGTATTATGACGCTAAAGCAAAGTGCACTGAAAAATCCGCAAGTACTAAGAAACGAACTCGAGATCGCAGGCACGCACTGAGTATTTTCCAAACGCCTAACACCTAACCGATTCAGCTAACGGAACGCGTTAGGATGTTTTCGATAAAAATTATTAAGACTTGTCCAATAATTCAAGTTCCAAAATCTTTTTAAGCCCAAAACAATTAATTGGATAATTACTTTTTTTATCTTTCTGTGTCGTTAAATATTTGAAACGATTTTTGAAGAGTTCAATATAGTTTGGTTCTGTATTTTAGAAGTATTCTGCATTATACGCCTTAAAAGAACTTGAGGCCTACGTATTTAAATTTGATTCTGTGTTATTTATTACTAAAATTAATACAATGTAAAACTTGCTGATTTCAATAAAAATATCTTTTTATCTTTTTATTTAGCAAGTAATAAAAAAAAATCGTTCAGTATTATAATTAATCCAATTATGCTGAAAAATACAAATATTGAGTTCAAGATTCAATCTAATATTTATCAGAAAATAAGTTTATATTAACCATAACAGTACTAGCTTTATACCCAATTGTATCGTCGTCTCAAAATTCGAGATAAGTAGTCAATTATTTTTCATACATTTGGCTGTTCTTATTCTTCAATAAATATGATAAACAAATTTAAACAGTTTACATTTTCTAACAAAAAGAAATGCTGTATCCTCCTAAATCAAGTGGTAGACACAAGTAGTAATATTCCTCTAAAAAAATGTTTCAAAAACTCTCAATTATTATTGTTTAATAAAAAAAATGACCAAACAGTTGGAAAAGTTATACTGTTCCTTGCAAAAAAAAATTATTTTCTCTATATTATGATATTGCAAATAAATTAACCGTAACACTGTGATAAAAATGGAATGATAATCTGTGAATTTAATTATAATTATTAAATATATATTTCAATATATTTTTAAAATTTTTTATTTCATACATAATACTTGTTGTTAGCAATAGAAAATATTTTATTCTTAGAATTTTTTGTGAATTTCAATCACCTAAATGACTGTTTAATACACAAAGTTTCATTAATTATTAATAAAAATGTTCATAATTACTTATTAATAAAAAATATTTAGTAATTGTCCATGATGAAAATCATTCTCATACAAATTTTCATCATTATCAGTTAAGAGAAACTATTTGTCTGTGATTAAGCCTTGCAAAGAAGTATCGATTTATGTATCAATAATTAATGACAATTAGGTTAAATCTTGAGTTAAATATTTCTGTTAATTAAGTATGCATTCAGTCGATAAAATGACCAATGAATTTAATTAACCAAAGCAAAAAATAATTTTTGCTTTGTTTTCATGAAGTTCGAACATTGTAGGCTCAAAAGATTCAATGAAGGGTCATTATTGAAGGGGAGGTTAAACAGCGTCAAAGTAGGGTCTTGAGTTATAAAAATGTAGGCTCTAAAGATTCAAAGTAGCTTCAGATAGGTGTTACAGCCTCAAAGTAGACTCTAATTTTTCATTCTCTAGCAGCTAAATGTTAGAGCAGGGGCTATAAGTTTAAATAGCGTCAAAGTAGGTTTTAATAAGGAGTTGCAACTTGAAAGTAGGGTCTAAATTTCGATTCGGGACACGAAGAATGCTCAAAATGCAGACAAAGCGAGGCTAAAATCTCGTGTCGCTGCGCCACACCTTAACAACGTTGCTCTGATAAAATTTTGCTTTTTTAATATCTTGATATTTGCTGTTAATGTCACACGTTTTATACTTCCAATATAAACAGATATTGCCCTTTAATATCTTGTATGTTGAATAGAAGATATTAGATATTATACCATAATATCTATATATTATGGTTAAAAATCAAAATTTTAATATCTACTTTTCAATATCTATTTTTCTCCGTGTATATAAATTCAAATATATCCTGTATTCCAAATAATAAAAAATGAACTATTAAACCAAATAAGCATTTTCTAGATTTTGATTTGTTTTACCATTGGAGCGCCCAATCAGAATTATTAATATTCAAATAAAAGTATGCACAGTAAATAATGATTATAATGAGCATAAAGGTATTAGAAATGATTTCAAATTTAAATTTGTAATAAAAAAGGTATTCTTTCTTTAAATTTAAAATCGATCATTTATTTTTAAAGAGTAAAATCAATTATTTAAACTTTCAATTAAAAATTTATTTTGTGTTGAAAGAATTATTTTTAATAATTTTACAATTATTATTTGTTGCATTCGCATTCGTTCGCTGTGCAAAAAGATCAGGGGTTTGGGAGCACTAACTGAGTGCGGTGTGAAGATTTGCCAGAATCTTCCTGGTTACATTGTGGTTTAATAAAATGGTCTTTAACCTCCGAGATAAAAGGATCGTCCAATCCACTCTGTATGAAAAGGTGCAGAGGCAAGGTGGTTAGAGTAAAAGTGCATCGAAACAGGCATAATGGCAAGATCCTGTATAATGCGGACCGATCACTAGTTTTCGGTGGTCAGTGAGGATAAAGACCAGGATTGCAAACCTCCATGTACCATGAAACAACCAAAGAGTGCAGCTAATTTCATTAGTCTTTGATGTTTGCTCGATGCCGCGAATGCTTTTTAGAGCACATACATCCTCTCTGCCCTCCCCATCAATTTAACACCCTCAACCGCGATTTTAATTCGCTTTCGTTCGAAAATTATGGGATAAAGTGTAGCTCGATGAGAGGTATTGAACCTGGATTTGTACTGATCAAATTTCACCATTTTCATCCCCATGCGAAGAATTTTCCGGTAAAAATATCATTGTAGAAATCCACGTGAAAATAAACCGAGAAATTCACGCGAAAATACATATGTGAATTTGGAAACCATTCCAAATTCATATATGTATTTTCGCGTGAATTTCCGCGTGCATTTTCACATGTATTTCCACATTGATATTTTTACCGGAAAATTCTATTATAGTATATATATATATATATATTTAAAAATTTCTCATAAGGACAACCGCAGGATTTCGCCGGGAGCGGGTGCTTAGAATTCCGTGTAGAATGTATGAAACTTTATTTTTAAACAACAAATAATGTAAATTTTGTCATTCACTTCGTTTGAAAATTCACGTGAAAATCCACTTCGCAAACACCATAAATTTCCACGTTGAATTCCACCTAAACTGTTTAAAAGTACCAAAGCGGTACTGCCAGGTGGATATTTTCACCTGGGTTCTGACTTGATTTTTCAGAGAGGTAAATACGAAAAGAGTAGTAAACTTCCTAATGAGAGATTGCAAAAGCTCATGCAACAAGATTGCGCAGTAATGAAAAAAATTGTACATTTGTAAAAGGAGAATGAGGAAAAATGTTGGCTCCATTGATTTTCTGATTATCGAGTTCTCTCGCGTGAGCGGTAAAAGAGGAATCGTTCTTCCGCTCAATTGGTTTCGCGTGACTTGATTCCACGTTCAAGGTGTTTTATTTTTTTACAGAGAGAACGGAAAATTATTAGCGTTTGATCACACGGCAAAAAATAGGAATAATTATTTATATCAAATTGTGTACTTTGTAGGAAAATTAATTCATTTTAATAGTGTTCCTTTTTTTGAAGGAAATATGTTATCGAGGTATTGAGCTGAATTTTCCCTTTGTAAAGAATATTTTTATGTTTAAAAAATGTTATTCATGTCTATGAAACTCATTTTCAACATTTACGATACTAAAAGAAATTATATTTTTTGTGTTACAGGTGAGCTCAAGTATTTACTTTACTTTGCCAGAAAATCTTCGTAAGTATAGAATAAATTCTATTACGGGTACGTCTAAAATCTGCTTATTTTGAATTTGTATAAAATATTTTAATTTGTAAAGTAACTACTGGTTCCGCTTTAAAAAAATTTTTAAATTGATTTTAATTATCAATTACTTGTTTTATAATCAAATTATTTAATTTTCATTGCATCAGATGGATAAATTAATTTTTTAGGTCTCTTAATTTTTCCTTGTTGTTGTCACGCAAAATCTCAGGAAAACTTTTTTAAATACTTTATACAGTTATGAATTAGAATAATTATATCAAATCTGTATTGTTGATTCAACAAATCCCTTTTTCCAGTGTAAATTACCACAAAAGTATATTTAGCTCTAAAATTGTAGGTTCGTTGCTGGAAAGTAGTACTTTTCACTAATTAGTGTCATTATTGTACCTTATGTGAGAAGTAAAATACATACGAATAAAAATTTAAAAGTGATCAAATTCTTGAAAAAATAATTCAATAGTTGAAAACATCATCGATATTATTACTTTCTATTTAACTTTCTGATCACAGACGACCGCTTTTTGCGAGGCTTTTTGAACGTAGCATATGCCAGAGATCTTTTCTTCTTTCCAAGAATCTAAGGTCGACAGGCCAAGGATAGGTAGTTCCTTTAATTGGAGCCTTTCATTCAGCCAGTAATGGTAGGTTGAAATTACACTATACCCACTACCGAGAGTATACTCGTTTGTTTGTAATCCAATATACAATTAAAAATATTTCAAAATTCAAGGCTTCATTTTCTTCTGTAATTAATACGAGGAATTTCTTATTCCCGTAAAAATTATATTTTCATTTTCAAAATAAACCATAATCGTAATGTTGATAAAATCTAGATCTACCAAAGAAAAGCAGAATCCTTTAGATTAAATAGTAAAAATCTTATCGCTTAAGAAAATTATATTCGTGAAAGTAAATATGAATGAGCTCAAAATGGATACTTACTTCGGAGGCCTGTGACAAAATGTGACGTCTCCCCAGATAGTAGAAACGTATAGGTAATTTTTTTTTTACCAAGAATTTAACTTATGAGGACGGTACTAGGCAGTCTCATAAGTACCTGAAAATTCTAAGAGATGGCATTAGTATTCACTAATGTGAACCATTTTCGTCGAGCTTGATCCTTCAAATGACGCCTGT
>NC_046661.1:42199314-42217691 GCF_010883055.1 Belonocnema kinseyi | reverse complement strand
TGTATCGACCTAAAAGGAGATTATGTTGAAAAATAAAACCGACTTTGGCCAAAAAAACGTCTCCGTGTTACATTTTTCAGGGATTTATCAGACTGCCTAGTAAAAGAACCGAACGCTAGAGTACGACACAAGCCTATGCATTAATGTCTCTGTTTAATATTTGAAAGTACATTGTTTAAACCAAAATAAACTTTTAAAAAAATTGTATAACAAAATTGCACAAGGACGCTTATAAAAGAATTATCTTCCTCTAAAAATGTTTAAAAAAAACAAATACTCAAGAAAATCAATATGCGAAAAATAATTGCACAAAACGTGTTAAAATAAGAGTAATATGTTTCCAAACAACACTGTAAAACGGCCCATTAGAGAAAGATATATAACAATTGAAAAAAGAGGGTGAAAAAAGGAGGAGATATCCAAACCACCTCTCTCTTACTTCGTTATTTTTTATTCGTCTTTTTTCATACTAACAGGATCAAAAATTTTCGTCGCCTTTCAGGCGTCCACTTCAGGCAATATTTAATGGGAAACTAATAGGGAATATGTATATGTTATGTTAATATATAAAAAGCAGAATTGAATTTGAAGTTAATTATTAAGGAATTATTAACACAGTTTAAATTTTTCTCTATAATGTGTCTGAGAATTGATTGTATGTATTTAAAAAAGGGGCTGCTTATAATCTTAAATTTTAATTAAAATCTCAATAAAATAATCTTCAGAGTTCATTTGACAGTTAATCGGTTATAAATATCTGATGAAATCAAAATCAAGAAAGCTTCAATTTAAATTTATAATAAAAACTTATCTATTTGTATTTTTCCCTAAAATCCAGTAAAAGATGTAATTTCTTCTATCCAAAATTATTCTTAATCAGATTGAAAGAAATTTCTTCTGAATATATCCACTGATTTTAAAACACGACTTTCTGGTTCAAGGACATAACGCATACAGACACAGAGTCACCATAAATTAAAAAAAAAACAGAGACAACAGATTCATAGAAAAGAGATTGTAAAAGTGCGTATTAAAGAAATACCTAAAGGACTGTATGTAAAATATTTTCACAAATTTATAAAGTAAATTGCTCAACCCTTTTAACATCTATCGTTTCAGTACTATCGTTTTTAAGAATATTTTATTATTTTTCATTTTCAAGTAAACATTGAGTAAATTTATTTTAAATCAGAGTCTTCAGAAAAATTAAAGGTAATTTTGATTATTATGATTTATTCATACATGAAACAAATCTCTGGCAACCAAGTGTTTAGCTAGTTTTCTATGGGGAACATAAATCTTTTTAAGCGTTCTTGTACATATATGTTGCACAATTTGTTTGTTAAGCTTATGTTGGTTTAAAAAATTCACTAAAATAATCATGTTCAAACTTGTTAAATTTTGCATGATTTTAAATTGAATACATTCCGTAATAGGAAATATTAAAGTATAACCATTGTACACTAGGGTGGTCCAAAAAAGTAAAAGTTCGAATTTTGTTTAGACAAATGGTCCATTTTTTTAGGTTCCTGAAAAAATAAAATGTTTTTTTTTCTTTTAAAAACGTTTAGGGGTTGGGCCTACCCCCTCAATTTTCTTATGGGAATTCTTCCTCAATCTTATTGGAGAATCGAAGAACTGGACGCAACCCCGAAACGTTGTTCAAAAAAATCTGCCCGCTTTGCAGGCACATTCTCATCGCGCGCTGCGCGTGCGGCTTGCTTCGCTCGCATGGTTGCGCGCGCGTGGGGCGCGCAACTATTGGTTCTCGGGCTTCGCGCTCGATAATGTATTTAATTCGCGCTACACGCTCGGTCTTTGTATATTGTATATTCTATTGTATATTCTTGGAAAATAAATTGATGGTAAATGTAACTTATTTAGTTGTTGTGACTACAATTACTATCCTCACTAATATAACCTTCGTAGGGGGACTAACGGCGACTTGTTGAGGTACAAAACTGGTTAGTTATTGTTATCATCGAAGTAGCTGTTGTAGCTAATACCAACTCTACTGATAAGGAGCTTCTTGTTGCAGCTAACCATTTTTTCAGTGATAGATTAATTTTTTCAAAAGTTATTTTGGAAACAGACAGACAGACATACAGACAGATACATTCGTTAAAACGACAACCGATCATTTTCCGATGGTTCAAGTGACCAAAAATTAAAATAGCGCATATTAGGATACCGGAATTTATTTTAAGGAAAACTAATTTACCGAATGATTAATTGATCGAAAATCATTTTAAGGAGTGATTAATTGATTCAAAATTATTTCAACGAATGTAGAATTATTCAAAAATAATTTTAGCGAAGATTCATTTTTCCGAAAGTCCATTTTACTGAAATTTTAAATTTCAGAACGCCTAGTTTTGCAAAGATTTAGTTTACCCAAAAATCAGTTTAGCGATAGGTGAGTTATCCAAAAATCATTTAACCGAAAGTTCAAGTATCCGAAATTTTTTAAATTGTTTATTTACATTCAGATAGATGTTCACTAACAAATAAAACATGTATAATGTGTAATCAAGTTGATTGAAGGGATAAAAACAGTGAAAATTTAACAAAATGAGTAACAAAAACTTTATATAGTTGATATACATTAGTTTACGTTAAAGAAAAATGGCCAATTCAGTTAAAGGTTACGCGCTGAGGAAGAAAAAATAAAGGTTAGTATTATTATTAGGGAATTATTAGGGAATAATAATAATACTAAACTTTATTTTTTCTTCCTCGATGCGTAACCTTTAACTCAATTGAAGGCCCGGATAGAATAACGATTTGAGCGCACGAGCCGGGCGGACTAGCCCTTGAAAGTATGCAAACGCCGCTGGGCGCGGAGCGTCACTCGTACGGTTTTCCCTGCAAAAGTAAATTACCCATTTTTTCAAACATTTTGTTATTATCAACACAAATAAATTACAAAATTTAAATAAAACCAGTCAAGACGTAGAACATTCATATTAATCAATGTATCGTATATATAAGGGTATTTAAAGCATTGTTTTGATGTTACTCTAACCTTACTCCGAGCTTTTTGGGAATATTAGTTGTAACGTGGCAAAAATATTACATTATATTAGTCCCCCACGATTTTTCATCTCGAGAACGTCTACGTCCTTTTTCTTTATTTTCTTTAGACATTTCCACTTTCAGCAACAAAGCATTGAAACACTAATTTTTTAAAGCAATCACCGCTTTTACTCAGTTTCAAATTTACTATAATAGTTTCTATGCTCTTATTCGTATATTCGTACTAATGAAACGTAAGCAAAACAAAAAACTGCGTTAACCCAAACGAAGCCGGTACTATAACTCTCCATACTTTTGAAAATACGGTATGGAAATTCTTTCTACCTTGCAGACGTATACTTTGAATCATTATGAACAACTTCCTCGCTGGAAGTTTATTGCAAGAATGATATTTGTTAATGTTTTTTTAATTCGAAAAGTTTGCTCCTTGTTCAGCGGCGATTGCATGCGTTCAGGGGCTAGTCCGCCCGGCTCGGGCGCTCAAGTCGTTATTCTATTCGGGCCTTCAATTGGACATGTTTCTTTAACGTAAGTTAATGTATATCAACTATATAAGGTTTTTGTCACTCATTTTGTTGAATTTTCACTGTTTTTACCCATTCAATCTACTTAATTACGCATTATACATGTTTTATTTGTTATTAAACATTTATCGGAATGTAAATAAACAATTTTTAAATTTTCGGATATTTGAATATTCGGTTAGATGTTTTTCGGATAACTCACCTACCGCTTAACTGATTTTTCGATCAACTGAACCTTCGCAAAATTAGGCCTTCTGAAATTTGATCTTTCTGTAAAATGGACTTTCGGAAAAATGAATCTTCGCTAAAGCTATTTCCAAATAATTTAACATTCGTTGAAATGGTTTTTGGTCAATTAATTATTAGGCGAATTAGTTTTCCTTAAAATAAATTTCGGTATCCTCATATTCGCTATTTTAATTCTCGGTCATTTGAACCATCGGAAAAATGACCGGCTGTCCATTAAAACCTATTTTTCGGATTCAGGGGGTCTCAAAACGTGGACACTTGACAAAAAATGGTGGGGGGGGGGGTCAAATTTTACACAAATACCTTCTCTGATGAGAATGACAAAACAAAAAGCATTTTATTTTTTTCGGGAACCACAAAATATAAGCCATTTTCCAGAAGAAATTCGAAATTTCGCTTATTTGGATCACCCTAGCGTACAATAGTAACTACTTCGGAATATGAAAATTTAGTACGGTTGATTGAATTTATGGTTAATTTTTGTTTCTTTAAATGTAACTTTTGCCTGCAATAAGGCAGAAAAGTGCAGTTTTTTTGAATAATTGAAATTACTTCGACTGTGTAACTGAAATAGATTAGTGATTGGACCTTGTGTATTTAGAAGACGATGCAATTTATATGCAAGCGATTTGTAATTTAATTCAATTAAACTCTCAAATGTAATTCAATTACATTGGAGTGAAAAACATGTAATTCGTCGCATGGATTTGAAATGTTTTGTGTCTAGCTCTAACTCCGATACTGACCATATTTAAAGTGTTTTTAGAAATAAAGTAAGCTATTATTATTAAGCTGAGGTTTTCGAATCGGGGGCTAAGCGCGCACCTCGCATAGGCGTTATAGGAGAAAAAAGTTAAAGAAGTGCGCCTCACGGTGAAAAAAAGCGGTAATCGTGATGAAAAAGTTTACATCTTTGCAAGAATTAATAAACAGTATTTCTTTGATGAGAAAATAAATGTTTTTATAAAATTACATTTTGTTTGAGAAATCCAAAGGTGCGTGCTTAGCCCCAAGTCGGAAAGCGATGGACTGTGCGTTGACGCTTAGCCCCACGCCTATTCTCGGACGTCTTTGAAGTTAGCGTCGATTTTATAAAATGTGAAATAAACTTTTGATCATAGACAATTGCGTCTATGAACAAAATTCATGTTGAAATATCACTTCTTTAAGCTGTATCAGTGCTTTTTTCATAACTTAATTTTGTTACGAAAAGTTGACGATGGAAAAACTGCGGGTTAAGCTCCCGTCTCCCGTAGATCTTCGTGGACTAACTTAAACTGCTTAATTCACATCAAAAATCAATACGAACAATTAACTAGTTAGTTCTTGTTATTCAGAAAAAGTGATTTTTTTCCTCGAAAAAATGTTTAAGCAAACGGAAATTGAACAAAAAACATGTTTAAATATCGAAAAATGTCAACTGAGGAAAATCTAATGAAATTTGTTTAATCATTTATAAAAAACTACACTTCTATGCCTTATTCCGTTCAAAAAATACATTCAATGAAAATAAAAATAAAAATAAATTGATCCTTGCTAATTTTTAATTTAGACTAATTGATTAATGTTATTTAAAGAAGGTGTAAATTATGTCCAAAAAAATCGTTCACACAAATGTAAACTGTTTAAAAGAATATAAATTATTTAAACAATGATGGGTAATTGGTAAAAATACCACACATAACAGAATTCTGTGAAGTTTGTTGAAAAATTTGAAAAAATGCACGTTGTGCCCTATGTGAGTCAAAACTTACATTAAATAATAAAAAATTATCTAAACAATTAGCAATAAACCAAGTATTGTTTTAAAAAATTATATTTAATATAAAATACATGGAACTTTTTACTTTGACCATTAAAAATTATCTTTGATAAAAAAATTCACAGAAGTAATATTTGCGACTAATATACCGTAAAATACTTGAAACTCGTTGAGAGGGTGGGATCACAATAAAAAACCAATGCATGCGTTTTTACAAAAGAAATTCAAATTATCGCTTTTTTTGGGCGACCCTATTATACCCTTTCAAAATTAAATTTACATAGTGGCAGTACTGAGTATTTAAGACTATACTTTACCAAATATTAGAATTAAAAATTCTCCAATTTTAAACTCAAATGATATAAACAAATCGAATGCATATTGAATTGAATTTGTGGACTAGATTGTGCTTTTGTCAATCTGTGTGTTTATGCACAGACATACTCAGCGCCTCGAGCTTTCGGTGCTTGAAAGAAGGATAAACACTGAAAATATCTTTTCGGCTTACCGGAAACGCTTGCAGCGAAATTTTTTGAATGTGAAATTCTAGACAGCATAAACTTAAGGGATCTTCGATTTACACGCCACAGCTTTCATATAGATAAACTCTGCCTATAGCTTGTTGTATAAACTATTTCGAAGGGTTTGAAAAGAGCATTACTGTAACAGATGATTTTGAATTAAATGTTGATGAATTACTTTACTCCTCTTAGTTTAGTTTTGCCCATTCTTGAAGAAAATCACTTAAATGTAAAGGATTGTATTATAGACTCGGGTTTCTTGTCCCAGATAAAAACTATCATACATTGTACATTCTTAAATTTTTATCTGAAATTATATCATTTCTTTTATATAATGATGTTTAAAATGTTACATGTTTAAATGTTAAATGGACAGGAAAAATGGAAAATTTGTCAGGGAATCTGGAAGATTAAGATTTGCGGCCATCCTGATATAATATTCTAGTCAGTAATTTATTAGCTTATCTTTCTTCTTCTTTTGCAGTTGCTATCTCCCGACTTTTACCATTTTAGTTACATTTTTATTATTTGGTTAAAAACTCGCCTTTTTGTTTTGAAAATTGAACTATTTTGGTAGGAAATTATCTTTTGCTGAATATTAATATGTTCATGTTGGAAATTAAACTGAAATATTTTTTGATTGAAAATTCGTCTGGTTGGTTCAAAAATTCGTCTGCTTTAGTAAGGATTTAATTTAATCTGTTTTAAAAATAATTTTTAGGTTTCAGTATCCACTATTACATTGTTCGTTCTTCCATACAAAATAAAAAGATACATAAGTCTAATGTGACTCGAACTAGAAAAATCGTAAAAAAATGTTTGCCCAAAGTGTTCAAATATCAAATAAAATTTTGAATAATTAAAATACGCGTTTTGGGTAAAATAATGTGCTTCTTCATATTTTGCAATAAAATATTAATTTTTTAAACAATGTAATTATAGATTACTGAAAATAATACTAAACAATTCATGATTTTAAGTAAAAAATATTAAAAAGCGTTTTTTTTTATAAGAAAATAGCCCGTCGCTACCCCGGTGGCAGCGGGAGTGCGCGCCCCTGATTAAAGGATGATGTTCCTATGTGAGGAGAAATAAGATAATACATGTATTAAAATAAATAGACTGCCAAGAATAGTCAAGATATTTCTTACGATTTTTTGCAGGTATTCCCTAGTCGTTTAAAAGGGTTGGGAAAGTTTCTACGTGTCACGATTTGTCAGATCCACAATTACTCGAGCATCTTTTTCCAATACTCTTTTTTGCGTTTGATTTAATTTTCATAAACTTGCTATCCGACGACAGTCTCGGATAGTATTTTATCTTATACAAATCGTTATTTTAGGCAGTCGTTCTCGACTACCGTTCGTTTCGTCCCGGGTTCACTTGTGTCAGCTCGTCAGTGTAGTTGACCACAAGTAAACCCCTACCACAGACACGCCTTAGGTTTTTATTTAATTCTCTGGCCACCCATACGACCAGTATTCGCGTCAAACGGTGCTGAACTTCTATGATCAGAAATCGTAGCATACTGGCAGGTTGACACAAGGAGAACCTGTAGAACAGTGTATGTTTTCCGTGGCTGTGCTGAGTCCTTACACCCAGAAAAAAGAACCTTACATTTGACTGAAAATCAAGTTAAATCTACCGATCTTCCTAGTCCGTATATGGACAACATGACAGTTCAGTAAACGTTACAATTATAGGCAAATAAGTATGACTATCAATCATGGTTACTAGTACCGATTCTCAAGTGGTGCTGACCTGGGGATCAGTAAATTTTACCGATCCAGTCGCTATTATTTACAGTTCCTGGATACTGCAATTACGAATTATCATGTAATATTAACGAATAATATAAATAGATCTGAATTATGTTATCGGCGTAGACTTAAGACAGCACTATAAATTGTGAAAAAGTATAGCTTAAAAATAATTAATAAATAAGTGTACGGTTATTTCTTATAAATGCTTTCGGATATACTTATAAATAATCGTTATTTGTAAGTTATGATCCTTATAATACAATTAAAATTTCGCACGCAATGGGGGGGATTCAAATGCATAAACCTAAGCACGCAAGTCAACAGTCTTAACCACTACATCCCTTCGTTGCGAAGTGGGAATATGTAGTAATGTGACGACTGTTACAGAAATGTCAAAAAAGAATGTTTTTTAGGTGATGCAATCCATTCATTGCAGATTGCGTCGTGAATTCACCCAGTGCTCCACGCGGATAGGTTGCGTTGCGACTTTAGGGGCGAGTTAAGTAAACCGATCGGATCGGTAGCATGTACCAATCTTTCGGTAATGTCCACTGCACTACTATTGTAATCTCGGTTCAGTGGATTTGACATTTTGTTCAGTATGTAATACGAGGGAGTAGATTTTTATTTTACTGAAGGATAACCGTTGAATTAACCTTAATTTCATTGTGATATAAACGAAATGCTAAGTGATTTTGACATTTTCACCCCCTTATTAATAGCAGTTTATACTGTTACATACGGTTACAAGAAACCCTTTACAATTCTTGATAAGTAAATATTACATTTCTTTTTTCTGCGTGTACATATTAGCGCTAACTGGCGCCCTTGGCGCACATTTACTGGTACTTCCTAACCAAAACTTTGTCCCAGGAAAATGCAAGCTTGAGGGGCCTGGTCTAAAACTCTAAAACATACGTAAGAGCAAGCGATTCTTTTCGTTTGTACATTCGCTCCGCACTCGGTTACTTTTACAACGCAAAAAAGACACAAAGTTCTCTAGGTTCTTTTTCATTTGTATGCTGATGACGTGTTGCATGCCTTATATAACTTTTAGGTCACGCACAGTGCTTTGCTTATCCTTTTTTGTTGTATTTTTCAACTTTTTCGACTTTCATCACTTATAAACAATCGTTTTCGCAATATATATTGATAATTAATAATTTGTATTAACAAACATGCAGCTTTCGCCTACGAATTGTTACGTAACCATAACTAATAAATAATATTAATAATGACGACATGAAATTGTACTTTAAAATAAGTAATAAGGTACCAGGGGGCTGGAGCCTGTCTTTGGGCCGGCTTCCGACACACACCTGAGGAATCATCAGGCGATCTTGAGCGGTCTTTCTGTTTGAGGAGCCAGGGTTTGGTGCTTTTCGGCAGGCAGCCTTGTCTGTTGATTTTCACACCTTGAGTTTCGGCCCGCAACTTACCTGTCTCGTTCTTTTCAGAACGGACCAATACATAACTGAGGGTGCAACGCTCGTCTATCACTCTCAACTCCATTTCTTGCAATTAAACTCTGTGATTACTATGTAATAAATATCATTCAATTCAGCTTCCATTCTTTGCTTTGTCTTGTCCTCGTCGCAAATTCATTACGGATAAAATCGAGGATTCTAGGGAACAATTGGTCTATTTAATGTTAATCATGATGTAACAGAATGCGTCGATACCAAAAACTCATTTTTCATAAAAATGTGACTTATGAATCTTTTTAGTTTGGACGGCTGAGTTGAAATTTCGTCTTTTTAATTGAAAATTCGTCGGCTTTGTTTGAAAGTTTGACTATTTGGTTGAGAATGATTCCTTTTTAATAAAAAATTTAACTATTGGGGTAAAAATTTAACTACTTTTTAAATCTTTATTTTACTGGTTAGAGCTTCATGTCTTCTGTTGAAAATACAACTATTTTATCCAAAATTCTTTGTTTGGTTTGTTTAAAAATAATTTTTTTATCTGAAAATATAAATTTTCCGTTATGGTTAAAAATTGATCTTTTTTAGTTGAAAATTCGTCTTTTTGGTAGAAAAGTAATCTTCTTGGTTTCAAATTTTATCTTTTTTGTTTGGAAATGCAACGGTTTGATTAAAAAAACAACTTTTTTCTTCTAAAATTGATAATTACCGGTTAAAAATTCAACTTTTCTACAGAAAACTCGTATTTGGACTTGAAAGTTCAACGATTAAGATCAAGTATTTTTTCTTTCTTGACTAAAACAAACAAGCAAAACAATTTTTATAAATGTTTTTTTTACATACTCTTCAGAGAATGTATTTAAAAAGTCGAACAATTTATCTAATGACTTTTTTCATAAAATAAAAAATTATGAAAGTTATAGCATTTACAAAATTCCAAAAAACACACGAAAATGAACCTTTGAAGCCAATTAACGGACGATATGAAAAAATGGAAAGAGAAGAAAAAATTTTATTTCTAAATGCCGTAGGAGATTGTCAAAAGAACTTTTTGAATTTTCTTAATAAATCAAAAAATAAATTTTGGTGGCATAAAAAATAATGGAAAATCCAAAAGTTGCATTTTTTCATGCAACTTAACCAAATTTTTTAAAAATAATGCGCATTTTTTGAAACGGAACAATAAAATTTTGTCTGTTTTAATACCAATGCAAGTTACGAATTATAATAATATACATTTATGGGAATGATATAAAATTTCAGGGATAAACTCGAGTGTGAAGTACAAGATACGTGATGAGAACGTGTTCGTTAAAGCCGAAGGAGCTTTTACAAAAGAGAATTTACAATCAATGAAAATATATTTGAATTTAGTTGAAACTTTAACTTTCAGCTTCAGAATTCTTGAATTTGTTTAAAAAATTCGTTTTTTCTATAGAAAATGAAACTTTCTGTTTAAACTTTAATCTTTTTCAGTTAAAAATCTTACTGTTTGGTTGAGAGTTTTTGAATTTGGTTAAAAATTTGGTTTTTTTTGCAGCACAAAATTAAGTTTTTGGTTTGAAAATTCATCTTTTTTGTTAAAAATTGAACAATAAAAGAAAAATATATATTTTTAGTTAAAAGTAATTAAAGTATCAAAAGAAAAAAAGAAATTTGTAACTATTCAATGTTTAATCAAAAAAGATGACGGGCCCCTGAATATGTATTCCTGCAGTGTGTTTCCTTCCTTTTCGTTTTCTAGTGTCTCTCTTTCTCTTCCTAGTGTATCGCGATGGTGGATACTGTGTAGCTGTGGCGGACTGACATGAGGGCGCAGCCGGGATTTCCAGGCTGCGCCCCCCTTGGTTGGCGCCCCCTGAGCCATGCCAAGGCGCCCCAAAAGGATTATTTCGTTTAAACAAATAAATAGATGTTAGATTTCAATGGAAAGAGTGAAAAGAATATACAATAATAACCACGCTTTAAACTTGTACTCCTATAAGTAATACTAGTATAGTAAAGTGTCCTTCAATTTCTTTCTACCCAAATTATTCCTAAGAAATTCTCTAATGCGTGTTTTGGATTATATTAAAGAAAATATTTTTAAAGTAAATAATAAATTATTCATATTAAAATAGTAAAAGTGAAAGGAATATTCTTGTTATCAACCACATCACGGAATTTTAAATGCATTTGTTTCCGATGCTATCCAAAATATATTTATTGATTGAAAATGCATAGGACACCTAAATGTATTTTTTATGGGCGCCCGCTAATATATTGATTTTTACATATGTTAACTTTTGGTGGCACCTTTACATACCTTGAGGGATTTTCCAGTTCAACTTATTTATGTAAAAGGTATGACTCCATTTTCGCTTACAAATATAAAAAGAGGACAACTTATTTAATTTATTATAAAATCTTCACTAATTTTTGGCTATATTTAATTATTTTACTCTCTGTTAAGTTTAAACTCAATTTTTATATTAAAATGACTACTTATTAGTCGAAATTTTCTCTAAAACAAGTTACTAATTTACACATTTCAAGAGTTCGGATCAAAGGATATATTTCATTATTTTGAAAAAAGGAACAATATTACTATATTTTGCTATACTTCACTATCATAATTGTTATTTTATAATAATTTTCGCATTTTTCGTAATTTTTAATGTTTTGATTATGCATTACTTATTTAAATCAAGGCTTAAATCTTCGCAGCAAAAATACTTGAAAACTTGCAGTCTATGGTATGACAAGTTTTTCATTCTTAAAAAATAATAAGAAATACGAAAAAAAATTAAAAATTGGTTGAACCCTGAGACGAAAAACAATCTGCCCGCTGCGTGGACACATTCTGATCGATTTCAAGTTGCAACGCGTCTAGGGTGCGCGACTTCCGGTTCTTGCACTTCGCGCTCGATAATGTATTCACTTCACGCTGCATGCTCGGTGTTTGTGCTTCCCAACATTTGTGCACAAACTTTTCAAAATTAAAGGTCAAAGCATCGACAAAACTGTAAGTTGGTGATTGCTAATTATCTTTTGTTAAAGCTCCATCGGCTTTAACGAACACATTCTCATCGCGTATCTGGTGCTTCACCCTTGATTTTGTCCAAAATGCTTTAAATTTTATTCTCAGCTACCCTGAAAAGTGTATCGTTTTAATCAATTTATATTATTACAATTCATTATATGCATGGGTATTGAAACAGACATATTTTCATTGTCTTGTTTTTATAATTTAAAGAGTTTGCCTTCTATAAATATACTTGTTTGTTAATAAAAAATGTAATTTTTTATTTGCAATTATTTTATTAAAGATTAAAACGAAGCTTAAAATAAAAACAAGGCCGCCAGCGTTCGACTCGGCCGAAACAATAGACCCCCCAACGGCTGGGTTTAGGGGGCTGGATGGGAACCCTGTGGTATCTTTTACCTGAAAATTCCACTATTTTGTTGAACATTTCGTCTTTTTTGCATCGAAAATCCATGTTTTTTGGTTGAAATAAATACATTCGAATATAAGATTATATTATTAACTTTATTAAAGATTCCCGAGTCGAAATTTAGGCCCTACTTTGAAGTCGTAACTCCTACCTTTGTGGGGACTGGAAGCTGTAAACTAGGTTCTAAATAAGCAGCGATTTCAATGTAATTTAGACCCTACTTTGACGCTAAAAGTATCCGAAATCAGCTGTTTTTCCACGTTTAGCGTCAAAGTAGGGTCTGTATTTAAGATGAATTAGACCCTCTTTTAAAGCTAAAACTACTACAGTAGGACTTGTGGCATCAAAGCAGCTTCTCTATAATTTTACACCAATATGGATGAATAAAAACAAGTTTTGTTATTTATCAGAAAAAATAAAACAATATCTGTGATATAAATATCAAGAATATTCGCAGTTATTTTTTAGACATAATATTAATAGACTTTTTTGATAATGCGGCTAAAGCAAAGTGCACTGAAAAATTCGCAAGTACTAAGAAACGAACCCGAGATCGCACGCACGCACTGAGTATTTACCAATTGCCTATCGCCCTAACCGATACAGCTAACGTAACGCGTTAGGATATCTTCAATACAAATCATTAGCACTTGTCCAATAGTTGAAGGTCCAAAATCTTTTTAAATCCAAGATAATTAATTAAATAAATACTCTTTGTTTAACTTTTCGTGTATTTAAATATTTGAAACGATTTTTTAAGAGTTCAATATACATTCACAGCAAATAAAACTGTTCAAAATGATATCGAAATCAATATCATTTTCATATACTGCAACAAAAATGATATTGAATTCAAGAGCGTTTTGATTGGCCGGAGTAAATGGCCGACTTTTGAAATCATAATGATCTGATACGGGATCATATATGAACTCAAATCAAGATGGCTGGCGTTCTTAGAGTACTTTAGCTCATATGTAAGATTTTTATGGATCTAATCGTGCAGTGTACTTGAAATGTTAAAAAAAAACTAAATCATTTGTTCTTAGCGATAGAAAATATTTTATTCTTATAATTTCTTGATATTCTCAATCACCTACGTGACTGTTTAATACACAAGCTTTAATTATTATTGATAAAAATGTTTATAATTACTTATTATTCGACAATATTTAGTAATTTTCCATGATCAATATCATTCTCATACAAATTTTCAGCATTTTCAGTTAAGAGAAAATATTTTAATATGATTAATCACTGCAAAGAAGTATTGATTTATATATAAATAATTAATGACAATTAGGTTAAATCTTAAATTACATTTTTTGTTAATTAAGTGTGCATTCAGTTAATAAGATGACCAATGAGGTCAATTAACCTAAGTAAAAAATAATTTCTACTTTATTTTCACGAATTCTGAACATTGTAGGCTCAAAAGATTCAATGTAGGGTCATTATTGAGGTTGAGGTTAAACAGCGTCAAAGTAGGGTCTTGATTTATAAAAATGTAGGCTCTAAAGATTCAAAGTAGCTTCAGAGAGGTGTTACAGCTTCAAAGTAGGCTCTAATGTTTCATTTTCTAGGAGTTAAAAGTTTAAGGCAGGGGATATAAGTTTAAATAGCGTCAAAGCAGGTTCTAATAAGGACCTGCAACTTCAAAGTAGGGTCTAAATTTCGACTCGGGTTCAATGTTAAAAATTTTACAAAATTAAAATGCTGGCTTTTGAATATTAATGGTCAGGCAGAATGAAAGTTTGGTCCGGTAATTGAGGAAAGAATCAGGGAATTTTGAATATCAAGTTTTTTCGCCATCCTAATAAGTAGATAGGTCAGTAGTCGATACATTTATAGGTCGCAGGAAGCATAAGGCCCAATTTATGAGAATGATTGGTATGGGATGAGAATACAAATAGTCGGTAGAAGGTATGGGCGATTCTTGAGAATATAGTACTAATTTTTTTTTATAAGCTGATATTTCATGTCTGCAATGCCTTAAAACACAGTTTATCCTATAATTTGACCTGTCTTCCTCGAGAATGAAAAATTTCCAGGAACTCTATTTGAATTTAGGATTCTTATCACGCTTCGGTTATTTTGGCAGGAAGTCTGACGGATGTGATTTCCGTGACAGAGTAGAGCACGAGTCTTCTCCTGGTGTCTCCTGACGCACATAAGCAAATGAAACATGAAAGTCGGTTAAGCTGACATATGAAGAGGATCGCGTAAATGGCCGAGCAGTGAAAGATTATTATTGTCGAGTGGTCTCATTTCTTGGGTGGCCTGCAGTCTGCATACAAACCTGCCTGAAACTTTAGACAAATTACTACTATTATCAAAGATTTACACATAGCATCATACAACAACGAAAGTTACTTTCAACTTTCGATAATTTGAACACACGAAATTGCGACAAATCAGTACCAATTTTTTTAATGTGTTACTTCAAAAAGGAACAAAAGCAGTAGAAAAGTTGAGTTTTAGTCGAAATTTTTGCAAGTACTTATACAATTTATTTTTTCAATAAGCAACACTTAAATAGGACAAAAGCAAAAAAGAAACTTTAAAATACATCCTATTTCAGCAATGGGTTTTTAAGGAAAAGTACTAAAAAAATTCACAATTCATATCGAAAAAAATTAAAAGTTATTCTTATCTATAAAAATCTTTTTAGGATAAAAATTCTAGTAAACTCACACTTAATTCTTTAGAAAATTTCAGAAGTGCTTTTTCTTCGGCAGTAATTTTACCGTCATTACTTAGATATGCACTTGTAAAAAGAGTTTGAAAAAATAAAGTGGAACTTCTCCAGCAGTCCTAAAAGAACTTTTCCTCGGCAGGATTGTTTTTTAATTTTTTTGCGACATAAATTTGGACTTGTCAAAAATTCCAAAAAATGAGTTTATTTTTTTTTAGTACTGATACTTTATGCATATATAGGGCATGTTTGAGTATTTCCATTTATCAAAATAAGCCAGGTAAAATTTAAATTTCCATCTTAAATCGCTGTTTCAAAAGTAAACAATAAAGATTCTATTTCATAGTTTTTAAAATTATCCTTCCCGGAGGACTTTCAAGATATAACATTTATTTCTCAAGAAACCGACAAGATCATTCGCTGAAAAGTATTTTTGCAGTCCTTATTGAAAAAAATCCTTTTTCTTACTCATACTAATCACAGGATATCTACCTGACTGGGAGACCCGGGAAAGACAGCCCTAATTTTGCACTCGATTGCATTAAAATTCATTTTAAAAGCCTTTTGATATTTTATTGCACTTACTTTTTTAAATCAGAAAACAAGCAATGCATTGATTAAATTTTGAAGTCTCTAAACTCTTTAAAATCTTGAAATCTTGAGATGGTAATAAAGCACTCTTAGTGCCGCATTATGTCCTTAGATGTATTTCGTTCTCGCATGCGTTGGACAACTAGATAGTATGCTCGGGGTGTGCATGGCACGCCCTGCAGCTATCATCGGGAATGTCTTGGCTCAAAATGTGGCGACGGTATGTTAAGGTGTAAGTGACACCATATTGGCATGCCAAAATAAAACCCTTCGTACCAGACTTTAATCCGGGCGATTTAAGGAAAGCAAACGTTAGCTCACACGACATTGACTGATCCTCCACATTTCTGTGGAAGATACCGTGCATCCTCTTATCGAGAAGCTGTTCACGCAAGAGTGAGTACTCGAGATAGATAAGATTTGATGCATTTTGCTCACCCCTAATACTGAAGTCAAGTCCGAGTGTTTCAGCATCCTCCTCCGCCGCTTTGTACAGAAACGCACCTTTGCCCACTTCTTCGTGATTCCTGGCCATTTTAAGAAGAGGGTCTCTTCCATTTGCAACTCTATGTGCTGTACCTAGAATAATCTTGTTGTGAAGACATTCAAGACTCAATATTCCGCGACCACCTTGACGGCGTGAGATGTACAGTCGCGGAACGGAAGACTTAAGATGCATGCTTTTGTTCATGTGCATAACCTTTCTTGTCCCGATATCAAGGGATCTGAGCTCATTCTTCGTCCATGGAACTACTCCAAATGAATAGAGTACTACCGGGACGGCAAGCATGTTCGTTGCAGATACTTTGTTCCTCGCCTACAGTTCGGAAGACCAAATCTGTCGGATGAGACTTTTATATCTGCTTCGGAGAGTATCCTTTATAGATGTCACATCCTGAATGCGGCTCTGTGGCACGCCCAGGTATGTATAAGTCTCTACAGCGCAAAGGTGTCGTATAGCGCTTCTATCAAAGAGCTCAGGATATTCAGGGATGCCATTGAGTTTTCCTCGCTTCAAATAAACCTTGGTGCATTTCTCTAACCCAAATTCCATTCCAATTTCCTTAGTATATCGTTCGACAGTCCCTAGAGCTAGATGTAGTTGCTCTTTGTTTTTAGCATAGATCTTAAGATCGTCCATGTAAAATACATGAGTGATCTTGTACTTTCGATCTGCAGGTTTGCCGCATAAGTACCCATCGGAATGGCGAAGTGCTAGAGGTAGTGGCAATAATGTAAGGCAAAAGAGGAGTGGGCTCATGGTGTCGCCCTGAAAGACACCCCTCTGAAAGGTGACCTTGTTAGTTGTCACACGATTTTTTCCAGATGAGATAGTAAATCTGGTTTTCCAAAGCGGCATCAATCTCTCTATGCACCTAACTATTTGCGGATGAAGCTTTAAGATTTCCAAAAGACAGATCATAAGTCTATGGGAGGTCGAATCGAAAGCTTTCCGATAATCAATCCAGGCTATCGATAGGTCACTCTGGTAGAATGCTGCATCTTTACAGACACATCTATCGATGAGCAGGTTCTCGCGACATCCGGCTACGCCTTTCTCTGAGTCACGTTGTTCATACATTTCTTGCCACACAGGTTCAATTGCCCGAACAATCCTATCATTTAGGATAGCTGTGAATATCTTATAAAATGTGTTCAGACAAGTTATTGCCCTGTAATTCTTCGGGTCAGCTAAGTTGCCTATTTTCGGCAGGAGTATTATGCGCCCTTCCACCGACCACTCCGGAATCGGCTCTTCTGACTTCAAATATGAGGTGAAAATACGGGCCAAATGCTGATGGGTTGAAGAAAACTTCTTCCACCAGAAGGTTTTGATACAATCTGGTCCCGGTGCGGAATAGTTCTTCATCCCTCTTAATACTTTTCTCACCTCCTCGGTAGTGGTGGGTGGGCATTCTTTATCAGGTTTTATGAAGGCAATACATAACTTCTGGAAGCTATTTATATTTTCTGAGTCTTCGTCCAGTCTATGCTGCACTTCGTAGACTTCTCTCCAAAATACTTCGACCTTCTCTGGTTTGGGTGGGTGTTCGACAGTAACCGGAGGGTCTTGGAAGAGTCGAGATGGGTCAAAGAGAAACTGTTGTTTTTCTTTGACCCACCTCTCCCTCCGCTCTAGACTTCTCTTAGCGTCAGATAGTATCCGTATTCTCTCAACAATATGCTGCCTGATGGTCAGTAGCTTTGACTTCTTAAGTGTGTGATAACGGGTCCGGAGTTCGCGTGCAAACTTTCGAACCTTGGCGGTAAAATTCCTGCCAAATATATATATATTTAAAAATTTGTCATAAGGACAACCGCAGGATTTCGCCGGGAGCGGGTGCTAATCTGAAAAATTGCACCCGCTTCCAGCGAAATCG
>NC_046661.1:42197450-42199214 GCF_010883055.1 Belonocnema kinseyi | reverse complement strand
TAGCGCCGATTTTGGGGCTGACGTTGGGTGGGAACTAACTCATTATAGCCCGCTCCGCTTATGTTTGTTCACGCCCGAGTACTCGCCTGAGAGTTGGTTCAGAGAATATTGTGCAAAGTAATTACTATATAATTCTGAGTTGTGTGATTCAGTATAATTCTTAGATATGTTGTAGTATAATTTTGACGTCGAGCAGCGGATTTTCCAGGAAAATTATCATTTTCGGTCAGAACAGGAAATTCTTTGGAGCAATTATGTATAATGCTGAATTGGATCAGAGAATTGTCGAAAACAAATTATAATAGTTCTGACCTAAAACAGTGAATTTTCTAAAACATTAGAATTTTTAATTGGAACGGGAATTTTAGAAAAAAATCATGATTCTGATTTGGATCGGGGAATTTAAAAAACTGATGAAATATTTGAAATTTTTTTAAACTGTGAAATATTTGAATACTTTTGAAACCTTTGTGAAATTTTTTTAAAATATATTTAAAGCCTTTCCTAATCTTTTGAAAATCTTTTTAATCTGTATGAAATTCTTCTAATCTTTTGACAACCCTGAAATCGTTCCAGAATATTTAAAATCATTGCGAAATTTTCTGAAATATTTGGAAGTATTTGAAAAATTTGAAATATGTTGTGAAATGGACATCTGTAAAATCTTACTTAAACCTTTGCGAAATATAAGAAATCTTTTGGAACAATTCAAGTTTTGTGAAATTTTTTGAAATCCCTAAATTGTTAGTGTGAATTACTTATGGGCGTTTTAAACAGAATCTAGAGCAGATAAAGTCCCACATGTCCAAAATTGTACCGTTTGAATGTACTGCTACATTTTCTTACCGTAAAATCATATGAAACGCACACAGAATACAGTGCGAAATTTTACGTTTCTTCTTTTAAGAATTTTCACCCTTCTACATTTTTTCAATAAACATTTTTTCTCTATTCCTCTTAAAATTTCTCTCTTTCCTCTTTTTTTTATATTCAACTTGAGTTAACTAACCAACCATATTAATGTTTCTCTCGTGTTTCACCTGGATGGAATTAAATTACGTCTTGGTTCCTCTCGTAAAGTCGTTCGGCCTCCGCGCTAGAAAAAGATGCTACTTTCATAAAGTATGGCGTCAGGCCTCTGCGTTTGATATGCAAATATAAAGTCAGGTGCGCGCACATACCCTTAGCGGAATGAGTTTGCTTTTGCAGTTAATTATTTTACATTCCTTTTCTACGAATTATGTTAATGAGATGCAAGTAATAAGGATCCTAATGCTGCACGGAGAGAATCAGGAAGTTCTTCAAAATTATAATGTGAACAGATTCTTTTTATTTTAATTTTTTATTTCCTGTTCGCATTACTTTATTTTATTTAAGCCTCATACGTGATTTTCGGTGACATAAGAATTTTTTGTACTACGATTTCCGAAAAAGACTACGTTGAACAACTTTAATTGAACTTGGATTCAAAATATCAAATTTTAAATTCCAAAATTTTAAATATCATTAAAAAAAATGATCATTTCAGGCTAATATAAATATTGAAGTCCAAAGTTGTGCAATTGGAAATATCAAATAGTGAATTTTTGACATTGAAGCGTTAAGAATTGAACCATTAAGAAGAAAATTAAATAAGTTCAAGTACAGTTTATGTATAGTGTGTACGGAGTCCAGTCCAGAATAGGAATCATTCCTATACTCGGAAAAGTAAAGAATGATCGGCCAAACAGAATTTACGAGGACACATAGCGGCGGCTGTTTACG
>NC_046661.1:42194277-42197350 GCF_010883055.1 Belonocnema kinseyi | reverse complement strand
TCAGTTCACGATAGGAAGGCCCCTCCAAAACAGCTGCACATTTTTGTAATTTACACGTACGAAAAAAGTCGGACAAGAACACAGCTTATTACTTTATTGCGCAAAGAATGGCGGAAAAGGGAAGGCTGGTCATGCTGTCAATATCCTTGACTTTATTACGTTGAAGCTCTTCAAATGAAATTGTCAAATGTTTGGTATTGACATGCATGCCACCTCCATTTCCGGTACTGTGTTCTACTCAATACAATTGTGTTGTACAGTAAACCTCATCAATAAAATGTAAATTTTGGAACTAAACGCCGCAATTAATTTGGGAATTCGAGTCCTGAACTATTTTAAAGGGCCAAATATGCATCCATATGGCTAGGTTTTGGGAAATTGCCACTGCGACACGTTTAGATGGAAAGGGACTGCGGCGACCTTATCTGGCGAGTTATACGACCCGCATGGATATGAGGGAGATATCTTCTAGGACAAATGGAGTCAGATATCTCACGCGAATACATCAGTGCCGTTATACACGCGTACACACTCTCGTGTCTTTACGCAACGGGATCACGATCAATGATGCACGTGCGATCTTTCGGAGCAGCCTGCATCCACTTTGCTTGACCTCACGTGACTTACTCAGTCTGGTTTCACGCTTTCAGTGCTCTTCAGTAGGGTATTTATGTTGCGGCTTTAATGTATTACTTGGAAAATTTACATCTCTTCCCTCACTTGTTATCAAAGTTTCGTTTAAAATGACTCGAGTAAGCGTAATTTTCACCAGTTGCTCGAGTTCTTTATGAGGTTCTTTCAGCGGAGCTAGAGAGGAATTCTTTCGCAGCTTAAGAATAAAAATCATTTTGATTTTAACTATAATCAAGTCGCCACTAACACTTCTGTATGCACTAATAGGTCCCCGAGATTACTCTTTTTTAAAAATTCAAAAATAGGCCCCTGATTATGAATATCTTGGGTAGGTTTTCGAAATATGGATCAAGTTTTGTTTAAACAATTTCATTATTTATAGACAAAAAAAGTCTATAAAATGATTTTTACATGGCTGAGCAAGTGTAAAACTTTTTTACATCTTGCACTTTTTTTACGACGAACCGTTTGCAATGACAGATCTCTTAAAAGGAAAAAGAAATCTTCCAATCGAATACAAATTTCTCTCCTTAAATTTTTGTTAAAATTTGTTATTTTTAAGAGAAAACCGTTTAGTATCTTCATTTAATAATAAAGAATCATCCAGATCAACCCGTATCATAAGGTTGCTTCAAATTGTTGCGAAAGCTTTATCTAGCATTATTGACATAATTTGTTGTTCATAATTTCTTTTTCTAATTTATTTATAACGATTGATATAAATAAGGACCCTTAATTACCAGAAATGACTTCAATTTTTTTTATCAATCCTTGATAAACAGTGTATTTTTTATGAATATACCCTCCCCTAAAAGCCACAAATTTCAAGTTATCAGCGATGACCTTTTTTATATCATTAATTTTATCATAAAGAATGTAATTATTTTGACTAACATTTTCGATATCTGACCCTTATTGTTTATAACTATTGTTATTAACTAAAAAGCTCAATTAAGATCTAAAACTGTCTTTCCATCGACAAGAAAACTTATGTTTAATATGATTTACGCTACTACTGACAGTTTTTAAGAAAAAAAGGGAAATTTCGGTACAAAGTGTAAAATTGCTTAGGTCACACGGGACAACCATTCCAGCGTCTCATGGGGTCACAGAAAAAACTTAGTTGAGACAAGACTCCCTTTTCAACGTGTCATAGGGGGCGGGAAGGCACCCCTATTCCTGGCCACATAAATAACTTAGGTCACACACGACCCCCTTTCCAATATGTCATGCCGGAGGGGGGGGGGGGTGAGTAGGCACCCCTAGGACTGGCCATAGAAATAACTTACTATCCGTTCACGATAGGAAAGCGCCTCCAAAACAGCTGCACATTTTTGTAACTCACGCGTAAGAAAAAATTCGGATAAAAACACAGCTTATACCATAATAAAGCTTACTTTATTGCGTTTCATATAAGTCCCCATTTGTTTATGTGCAAAAATTGTTTCGGAAAATATCCTTCGCGAAAGGACGAAAACCGTTGTTTTTCGCGTCACTCTCTCCATGCTTGACTTTCGATGGCGATATCTTTGAAACGAACGATTTAAAAAATTTAAAAAAGATCATGCAGATGTTTTCATATTTTGACTATACATATGTGGAAATAAAACTACAATATATTAATAACAATTAACGTAAAATGCATTTAAACGTAACTATTGTATCTCTCGTAATATACGTAGTAGTGAGCTATATTTTGGATTGAATTGCTTGGAAAATTTTAACAAATACAATCGAATAAAAATTAGGAATGACAATCTTGAAAGATATTAATTAATAACAAATAATCCTGGAAGACAAATTGCATGGTAGTGTGGGTGTGAGGTCACTATGACTATGGTATGGATGCCGAGTATTGAATACCATAGCTAAAGGTCACGTCAGAGGATCCTCTCATTCATGAAGTTTTTAAAAGAGGAAAGGGTACTTTTATTTGGGGATAAAAGTATCTATTCCTTTTTTCGTGCAGTAGCATGTGTCTTTTCTATGAGTAGACTCTTCAGGTTTTGTACCCCGCTGTGTCCTCACACTCACACTATCATGCAATTTTTCTTCCAGGATTATTTGTTATTAATTAATATGTTTCAAGATTGTCATTCCTAATTTGTATTCGATTGTATTTATTGAAATTTTCCAAGCAATTGAATCCAAAATACAACTCTCCACTACGTATATTACGAGAGATAGCATAGTTATGTTTAAATGCATTTTACGTTAATTGTTCTTAATATATTGTAATTTTATTTCCACATATGTATAGTTAAAACATGAAAGTCCTTTCGCGAAGAATATTTTCCGAACCAATTTTCGCACATAAACAAATGTAGACTTATATGAAGCGCAATAAAGTAATAAGCTGTGTTCTTGTCCGACTTTTTTCGTACGTGTAAATTACAAAAATGTGCAGCTGTTTTGGAGGGGCCTTCCTATCGTGAACTGA
>NC_046661.1:42181295-42194177 GCF_010883055.1 Belonocnema kinseyi | reverse complement strand
CGTAAACAGCCGCCGCTATGTGTCCTCGTAAATTCTGTTTGGCCGATCATTCTTTACTTTTCCGAGTATAGGAATGATTCCTATTCTGGACTGGACTCCGTATAGTGCGCCAGAGGAGTTAAACTGCTGAAAATATGTAATCCCTTTAGTTGTCTAAGGAAGTTAATACCGAGATAGCACTTGAATCCATAAGCTAATTTCAGTATCGAATTTTTTTAACAGCGTCAATTTAGTATTGCATACCTCGACTACTATCACTAAAGAACCAATTTTTTACTCCCATTCTTCTCCGTGTAGTGAAGTAGTTAATATAATCGACTTGCGTGCTTATTTCTGAAAACTAAAAAGATACATAAGTGACATTGCCCCTTAGATCGACTTTTTCATTGCCAAGTTTAAGAGAATATCCCTAAGCGGCAATGTCACTTATGTATCTATTTAGTTTGTACGACAGATGTTTCCTAACACTTTGAATATTTCTTCCCATATTATGTCCTCTTCCTCGTATATTTTCCTTATCTGTTTTCTTCCTTTTCTACCTTTCCCATATTATGTCCTCTTCCTCGTATATTATCCTTATCTGTTTTCTTCCTTTTCTATCTTTCCCATATTATGTCCTCTTCCTCGTATATTTTCCTTATCTGTTTTCTTCCTTTTCTACCTTTATTCTTTACCCCTCGTAGCAAATCCATAAAAAATCCCATTCTATATTATCTCGGTATCCTGGTTTATTGTTTTCCTTCGTCCCAGCCTTCTCTGCCTCTTCTTCAATACAGGGATCCGAACGAAACTTTCGTTGCGTTACGTTATAGGCCAGTCAACGAAGCTAAACGAGGAGGCTTAAATGGAAATAATTTATAACAATGAACTTATTTGTCAGGAAGCTTCCTTAGGAGGTCTTGAAACACCTCCCGAAATTCAATAAATTTGGGGGGAGGGCTCGAGCCGCCATTTTCCAATATGGCGGATTATTTCATGTTTTTGGATTTTCTTTGGAAACGGCCGTTTTAGAGCAAAAATAGTTACATAATAAAACACTCTAAATTTTCTTCTGAATAAAAAAGGTTATATAAAATATTGCCATAAAGTGAATAGTTTGCCCGGAAAATTGAAAAGATTGAATATTTTTGGAAGTTCATTATTTTTGCATTTATGAGCTATTGCCTCAGTGAAAACGAGTGCAGTTTATTGTTTCGAGCTTAGCTGAAGGTAAGCTATCGTGCAATATTGATAATTTCGTTGTAGCTATATTATTTATTTAATACTGACAATTATTTTGATCATTTTCAACTTTAATTTGAAGAAGTTGCTTTCATTTCTCGAAGTAGGGACTTTGTGATTTACCTTCCTCATGTCTTAATAACGCGTCCGCAAATTTTTGAAATTTTAAATTAATTTTTTTATATTCAAAACCGCCTTTTTTTGAACCTGTGTCAAAACTCTTGGAAAATCCGAGTTGAGCCTGGAGGAGGGGAGGGGTGAAGTAATAACGATGTATTTACTGCAGGCCCACTTTTTTCTTCAAACGGTAGAAAACATAATGCACCCATCGTAAATAATGTCAAATCCTTCCATATGCCTGGGACCCTTCGAACTGTATTTTCCAGGGTATGAAGCGACCACGGTCATGTGGCCACAGGCGACTATCGGCGTCCCTCTTCCGCCAAAGCAAATACGCGAGGGCAAGCGAGAGAGTAACGGGCTTGTTAGTACAATCAAGCACAATAATTTCTATTTTTATAAGAGAACCTTTCTTCTCCCGCTAACATTTCACGTCTATTAAACGCGTTTTTTGTATCAGAAAAAATCATATTATTACTGATTTTTGCTTAAAGCATTCCAAAGGTGCTCCAATAATGATGGGATTAAAATTAATAGTCTAAGAGCCGAGGCCGTTTTTGGCGAGTTATTAGGTAACGATTCTGCCACTATTTTCCTGATTGTTGAGAATATACTGATCACCAAATGTTTCTTCTCCAGGGGGTAGTCCCGGGGAGAAGGTGTTTAATTATTCATTCGAAGTTGTAAAAAAAAATGATTAAAATAAGTCATAGGGTAACGGCTGAATCTTTCTGTGTTGAATGTCAAGACAATTAGACAGTGTTCCGTGCAATTTGCAGAACAATAGGCCGGTGCGGCAGGAGGGGGGGCAGAACGATCTAGAGTTGTAAAAGAGGGAGAACAAAATCTAGGGGAAAACATCCTGGCAGAACATCGCAAACTGCCCGGTTTTGACATTGGTCATTGTGCGTCGGTTCACGGCCCTGACACTGCGAGCAGAGTGGCGTAAACTATGTCTCTAGTTACGCTACTAATCGTCTTCGGAGCACAAGTGACCACTCTGCTCGCAGTGTCAGGGCCGTAAACCGACGCACAATGACCAATGTCAAAACCGGGCAGTTTGCGATGTTCTGCCAGGATGTTATCCCCGAGATTTTGTTCTGCCTCTTCGAATATATGTTTTGAATATTGAGTGGAATGTTATATAAAAAATTTGGGTGTCGGAAAATAAGTTTAAAATGCCATATTCTTTTACAACTCTAGATCGTTCTGCCCCCCCCCCCCTTCCACACCGGCCTATTGTTTTGCCAGTCGCACGGAACATTGTCTAATTATTTTGACATTAAACACAGAAAGATTCAGCCGTTACCCTATGACTTATTTTAATCATTTTTTTTACAAATTCGAATGAGTAAATAAACACCTTCTCTCCGAGACTACCCCTGGAGGAGCCACATTTCGTGATCAGTATATTCTCAACAATCAGGAAAATAGTGGCAGAATCGTTACCTAATAACTCGCCAAAAACGGCCTCGGCTCTCCGACTCTAAGCTTACAATCAAGCTCTGAAGTGAATTTAAACCTTTCGTTCGACACGCCTCCAAAATACTTCTGGCTTCACATCTACTGTTGTTTATATAGAAAGTCATTTGTAAAATAATAGTTTCGAAGACAATCTAACAAGAACAGAACATTACTAACATTCCATGAAATAATTCAGATTAATACTTCAAGGGGAAGATAATAAAACAACGATTTTTGTATCTCCATTCTTCTCCCGTTAACATTTCACGTCTATCAAACGCGTTTTTTGTATAAGAAAAAAATCATATCATTACTGATTTTTGCATCAAGCATTCCAAAGGTGCTCCAATGATCGTATCAAAATTCAGTAATGATCGGATTAAAATTAAGCTTTTAATCAAGCTCTGAAGTGAATTTAAACCTTTTGTTCGACACGCCTCCAAAATACTTCTGGCTTCACATCTACTGTTGTTTATATAGAAAATCATTTCTAAATTAATAGTTTCGAAGATAATCTAACAAAAACAGAAAATTAATAACATTCTATGAAATAATTCAAATTAATAGTTCAAGGAGAAGATAATAAAATAACCATTTTTGTATCTCCATTCTTCTCCCGCTAACATTTCACGTCTATCAAACGTGTTTTTTGTATCAGAAAAAAATCATATCATTACTTATTTTTGCATAAAGCATTCGGAAGTGCTCCAATGATCGTATCAAAATTCAGTAATGATCAGCTTAAAACTAGGCTTATAATCAAGCTCTAAATTGAAATTTAACCTGAAAGTCATACAAAATTGTACATAGGTTTAAAGTGTAGCCTACAAAAGGTGCCCAGTTTTGGGTATTTGGTCATTTCTTGACGTAAAATCAGTTTCCTATTACCTGCTCCAGGGACAGGTGTCTACCTCTTTTGCTCGTACTGGTAGATGAGTCAGTGTCACCTAAACTAACAGCGTAATAGGACTCAGATTTTGGTGCGCACAGTTTCGTGTTTTAAGTATTAGTTTCACTGGTGGCTGCGAGACGCGAATCATTTTTGAAAATATTGTTGTGTACACAGGGTGGCTGCTGGACCGGGCAACCGTGGAAATGACAGTAAATTTTTTTGTTGATCGGGAATTTAAAAAATAGTTGAAGAAAAAGGTGGCCTAGTTCCATTTCAGAAGTTTTAAAAATAACTAGTTCAATTTTTATCTGTTTCAATTATCCCATTGCTTAGTCTTCAATGTGTAATTCGGAAATGTTCTACTTAAAAAATGTCCACTTTAGATTTTTATTTTGAATTTAAAGAATTTTAAAATAGCAGTATTGGAGACTTAAAAAATTGAAAATTGATAGCGTTTCAAGTTGCCAATTCTTGATAAAAAGTATTTTTATGGATCAAACTGTAAATATAAATAAATCATTGTTTGAATAATTGATTGGTCAAAACAATTCTAAATCCGTTGAAAATTTGAAATTTCCAGCTTTTAACGTTAAAAATTAAACTGTTTCAACTCGAGTCTTAATCTTTAAGAAAAGGCAAACATCCGACTGAAACTTTGTAAACTATTTTTAATTAAAAAATTACTTCGGCAAAATGCATTTTGTAACTAAACGCTTTCACTAAATTTAAATTTTTAGCTCATCAGTATAAAATGCTATTTAAAATTTTTTTATTACAAACAATAATAATTATTTTATATTTATCAATATTTGAATATTTGAATATTTGAAACGAAGTTTGTACCAACAAAATTCGGCTAATCGAACCAAAATTTCTGTGCAAATAGCCACAGCCTATTTTACAATAAAATGGCGATTTTTGCAGATTTAAAAAAAAAATGAGAAACTTTTTAAGAATTGTGAAAGGCTTCAAAAGAATAAAAACATTCTCGTTAGGGTTCTAGGAAAATTGAAAACCATTTTTTATTTTGGAATATTATTTACAAAGAATATTCAAAAAGATTTTAAAACATGTCCAAAATTGTTAAAAGAATCTGGAATATTTTAATATGATTTTTTATAATTTGCGAAAATTCTAAAAGTTGAACGAAAAATTCTATTAATTTCAAGACATTCAGAAGTTCGAAAAACATTTCAAAAATAATTTTAAAGTTGCATAAATTTAAAATAACTTCTAGATTTAACAAGATTTTGAAATAAAATTTGAAGCTTTTCAAGAATGTCCGAACAACATAAGTTAAAAAGAATTTAATTTTTAATTTAAGAAGTGCTCAGTTTAAAAAATGCAATTGTCCATTTTTCAGCTTTTCTATCTTAAAATTATATAAATTAATGTAATTGCAAAAATTGAAAAGTTAACTGATTCTTTAATTGAATGAGTTCAAAATGATGACGTAGATTTATATTTATAGAATTGAATCTGAATCTTTGAACTCATTAATATTCAAAAGTTAAAAATTCTCAATTTAGCAGTTTATCTCCATTTTATTTAAAATTATTCAATTGAAAATTGTTAGTAACTTTCATTTTTCAAGTGGATATGATAAAGCAATTCAATAAAAAAAAAGTGTAATTAAGAAACTTTGAAACCTTGGTTTCAAAAGTTCAAAATTCAAGTGGTACAATTTGAGTGCTTCAATTTATAGTTTGTTTTTATTACTGCAAATGGAAGAAATTTAAGCTTTAGAGTTCGAATTACATAATTTTATTGACCGCGGAAAATGTTTGCGAAACCGGAAAAACCCGGAAATGACATTGAATTTTTTTCTTCGTTTATAATGGCCACCCTGAATACAGAACTAGATAACCAACGTCTTTACCAATAATAAGGTTTTTCCATGAAAAACTGTTTTACTAACGAGATTACATCGAAATCTCATTTTAGGCTGTTCATTATCTTTAATTTTGTAACTAATGGGAAAAGCGCTAACAATTCCGGTTCTCTTTGATAACATATGCTATAATAACTGATAATAATACATAATACATAATTACTATCTTTTAATAAACATTTGTGATAAAAAATTGTCTACAATCTGATTTATATTTATTTGGGGCAACATTCTCCTGATCATATTTCTCATCCTAAAAGTTTTTGAATAAATAAAAAATAATAAAGGAGTTCTTCTTCTCTCATAGATTAAGTAAAATTTTTTTTAAAAAAGCAACATACCAGATTCTGACTTATAATCTTAAATTTACGTTTTGTAAAAAAACCACATTTGAAAACTTTTTTAGTTGAAAATACCTTTCTTTGCTTGAAATGTCATTTTCAATTTAAAACTTAATTTTCTTGTATGCACAATGACGTATTCCAACTAAAGTGTTGTGATTGTAAATGAAAATACTAAAGTTAAAACGCAAACAAATTTGTGAAACATTACATTTTTGGTTAAAAGTTCTTCTCTCTATTTGAAAATGGAACTAGTTGAAAATTCATTTGATTTATTTGTTAACTGTAAAGCTTGATTATAAGCTTAATTTTAATCTTATAATTACTACATTTTGATAAGATCATTGGAGCACCTTTGGAATGCTTCATGCAAAAATCAGTTATGATATGATTTTTTTCTGATACAAAAAACGTGTTCGATAGACGTGAAATGTTAGCGGGAGAAGAATGGAGATACAAAAATGGTTATTTTATTATCTTCCCCTTGAAGTATTAATCTGAATTATTTCATGGAATGTTAATAATTTTCTTTTCTTGTTAGATTATCTTCGAAATTATTATTTTACAAATGACTTTCTATATAAACAACAGTAGATGTGAAGCCAGAAGTATTTTGGATACGTGTCAAACAAAAGGTTTAAATTCACTTCAGAGATTGATTGTAAGCTTAATTTTAATCCGATAATTACTACATTTTGATAAGATCATTGGAGCACCTTTGGCATGCTTCATGCAAAAATCAGTAATGATATGATTTTTTTCTGATACAAAAAACGCCTTTAATAGACGTGAAATGTTAGCGGGAGGAGAAAGGTTCTCTTACAAAAATAGAAATTACTGTGCTTGACTGTACTAAGGCACTGTCCTAGGCATATGGAAGGAGTTGAGATTATTTACGATGGGTGCATTATGTTTTCTATTGTTTCAAGAAAAAAGTGGGCCTGCAGTAAATACATCGTTATTACTTCACCCCCCAGACTCAACTCGGATTTTCCGAGAGTTTTGACACAGGTTCATAAAAAGGCGGTTTTTAATATCAAAAAATTAATTTAAAATTTCGAATATTTGCAGATGCGTTGTGAAGACATGAGGAAGGTAAATGACAAAGTCCCTACTTCGAGAAATGAGAGCAACTTCTTCAAATTAAGCGTTGAAAATGATCAAAATAATTTTCAGTATTCAATAAATAATATATCTACAACAAAACTATCAATATTGCACGGTAGCTTACCTTCAGCCAAGCTCGAAACAATAAACTGCACTCGTTTTCACTGAGGCAATCGCTCATAAATGCAATAATAATGAACTTCCAAAAATGTTCAATCTTTTAAATTTTTCGGACAAACTATTCACTTTATGGCAATGTTTTATATAGCCTTTTTTATTTAGAAGAAAATTTAGAGTGTTTTATTATAAAACTATTTTGCTCTAAAAACAGCCGTTTCCAAGGAAAATCCAAAAACATGAAATAGGCCGCCATATTGGAAGATGGCGGCTCGAGCGCCACCCCCCCTCCCCACATGTACTGAATTTCGGGAGGTGTTTTAAGACCCCCTAAGGAAGCTTCCTGACAACTAATTTCATTGTTATAAATTATTTCCATTTAAAATCCTTCGTTGACTGGCCTATTATGTTATATTTGAACACAACAAAAGTTTCGCTATTTCAGGTATGGATGTATTCGACTTTCAACCGTCCGTCAAGGATTGGAGGTCTTTCTTACGAAGTCTAGGGCCACTCTGCAGGCCACTCTCTGATACTGCAGAGTGTTCACCACGTCCTACAAATATATTCTTCGTGGAATTTAAAAATCTGTAAAAAACCCAGGTGCTCCTTTAGAATTTACCAGGATACTCAAACATATTCTTCGAGGAATTTGTAGACTCTGCTTTCCTGCGAAGGCTAAAACGAGTTTCTGAAGAATCAAGGATGGCTCAAGTTTTAACATTCTTCGGAAACACTTAATTTGTAATTATAATAATTTATAAATTTTGAGACCCTGCGTTGTTTTCCAGGCTAAAACGGGTTTCAAAAGGGCGAAAATAGTTCAGGATCTCTAGGTTGCTGGCTAGGTATTGTTTTAACATTCTTCAAAGGCATTTAGGTGCTAGCCCTCTAGAGGTATGTATAGGTCGTAATTATCAGAACTACGACAAATCTCGTACTCCAGAGAGTTTACCAGAATACTGAAACATATTATGGGGGGAATTTTGAGACCCAGCCTTCCTGTGAAGGCTAAAATGCATGACCGAGAAAGCGGGGATGGTCTGGGCTTCCCAGGTGGCTTACCAAGTCGAATTTTCACATTCTTCAAAGGCATTTTGACATTCGGAGGTATCAGAAATTCGTAATTATTCGGATCACTACTAACTAGGTGCTGAAAAATATTCACCATGTCACTGATACATATTGTTTGAGGACTCTTTTAGAAGGCATTTAGATGTTAAGATTTCGAAAGTATCTCAAAGTTATAATGATAAGAAATATGACAATCTTGGTGTAGCCGAGAATTTACTATGAAATTTCAAGACCCTGCGTTCCTGCTAAGTCTAAAACGAGTTTATGAAAAAGTGAGATTTGTCTGGGGTATCCAGGTGGTTTGACAGTTCAAGTTTTAACATTATTCGGAGGCACTTAGACGTTAACCCTCTGGAAATATCTAAAAATCATAATGGTGAGACATGCGACAACCCGGGTACTCCAGACATTTCACCAGGCCACTCAAAAATATTCTACGAAGAATTGATCGTCGAGAGGTATCTGAAATTTCATCAATAACACTTTTGGAAACTAATTGACCTAACCAAACCATGCCAGTGAAGAAGAAAACAAAATGCTTAGAACTTAGGTTTTCCACATTCTTTCGTTACTTCTTTTCCTTTTCACATAGCCTCTACACAATTTTTTAACTTTTTTTCTAAGTTGTTATCGTTCATATATTTATTTATTTTCCAGAAGAATTAGATTTATAAAATAAAAATTATCATTCAAAGAATATAAGCAATCAAATTCTCTTCATTTTGAGCGAATAATATGTATTTAATTAGAGTACAAAATAAATTTACAAAAGAATGAAAATTTAATTAACGATTGTTCTATGGCTAACAATGTAAAAATTATGGACATGAAAATACAACATCGATTAAAGCAAATCAAAAGTTTTTTAAAAAGACTAATAAAACTTACCTTTTAATTTATCATAACCTAAAATTCACCTTTCTATTTGGATGAAAATTCAAAGTAATTTATCGTGTCTAGAGTATCTGGGTCGTCACTGTCTTCTTGCATTTTTTTCAATAGTCATCAATGTAAAATAAATGGAGAATTTTGTAATGCAAACAAATCTTAATTTTGACCTAATAAAGATTTTTTCTAGGACCAGGACACTTCTAGCAAATCCTCTGATTCATTCGGATTGTCCTAATACTCATAATATTAAGACTTTCAGACCTATTTCAAGGGTGAACAACTAAATGCCTACGAAGAATGTTGAAATTCGACCTGGGAAACCCGGACTTTTCTCACTTTTTCAGAAGCTCGTTTTGGCATCTACATGAAGGCTGGGTCTTAAAACTCCTCGAACAGTATGTTTGAGTGATCTGGAGTACTAGGGTTGTCGTGGTTCTCATAATTATGACCTTTAGATACATCCGGATGGTTAATGTCGAAATGTCTTCGAACAATGTTAAAACTCAACCTATTAAGTCAGATAAATTCTACAAATCCTCGGCTGTATACTTTTCCCCTTATTCAATTTATGCATTTTTACGGCTCACTATAATTATTTATACTTGTATAACTGAAAATACAATTAGCAAATTATAAAATTATAGAGCGTTCTAAAGTTCGGTGACTAAAACCCACTTTTTTCAAAAAGGAAAAAAGCGGGTTTAGGATAAACAGCTCCGAAAAAATAGGAAAATGGTATACTTCCTACGAATCCACAAGAGAGTTTCCGATTAGTTTACGAATTATTGCTTTTTTTATTTTGTCTGAAATAAATAACAATACTGAAAATAATTTGATCATTTTTTGAAAGCGAGTAAAAATAAAATTGTATTTTTAACCAATATTTAAACAAATTGGCAAATTTGTCTGAATCTCCAAATTCAAAACGATACTTTTCATTAGTTCTTTGGGTTCTATATTATTTTATTTTCTTCCGTTTTTTCGTCAACCATCACTCTTTTCGATCAAATTCAATTTAATTACAAAATTGTACCTAATTATTAATAAATAAATAAAACTTTGATCAAATGTATACTTTTATGTTTCCAGGAAATTACTTTGATCAAAAATCAATAATAAATATTATGTGTTGAGATGTTTCTGGTCCAAAACGAATTTCCACGGAACTGTTATAAATAAATAACTAGAATTATTTTTCACTTAATTCGTTCTTGTTCTCGTGTTTCTTCTCAACTCTCTAATGTCAGATCGGCGATCTGCTTTTTATTCTGGCTTATATCTTCTAGAGAATCGATTTAATAACGGTGAAAATAGATTTCCCGGTGATACTTTAATTAACGAGCTGTGTGTCAGTAAAGTCTGCTCTAATTGGTTTGGGCTCGAGCGGAAGCCTCTGAAACGCCATGCGGCTAGTTAAGCGTACTTTTTTCGATATTGGAAATTCAAAGCAACTAGGTTAAAAACGTGAAAATCCACTTCCGTAATCATCTCCACAAATATTTTTCATTGTTTATAGAATTTAATATGCAACTTTCTTTGGGCGGATTTCGCTCTAAACCATGCCAGTAAATTAAGCTTAAATTGAAGTGTACCTGTAAATTTAGAATTTTTATTAAAGGCAGCAATTTCCACGTTATTAAATAAATCCTGCATTCATTGTCGTTAGTCGTTATCACTCAAAAGTTACATTTCTTACCAGATAAGAGATTCGATTTGCCTCTGAATTTAATTAATAAAATTTTCCTATAACATTATTTAAGTTTATCTTCCGTAGATTCCTTGAAACTGATGAAGTGTTAAAACGTCGCTTTGCAAAGTAATTTTAAATTTTAAGAGATTGATTGAATTCTTATTCGTAACAAATTAATTTTAGGTGTTTTGAGGTCGTCATTTTCAAAAACTTCTTGATTTTTTAATTCAACAATAATTAAGGAATAATTAAATATATGTGCATTATATGCAAACACCAAACCAATTAAATTAAATTATATTATATTCATAATTAACCTCTTTATTTAATAGATTATTATTTTATTAAATGATCAAGTATTGTATCAAGGCATCGGCCGTTATGAGATATAGAGTAAAAGATATTTTTCTTTTATTATTTTTGTATAAACCTTTTTCAAAAGGAGAAGGCTAACACAATTCCAGACTATGAATCGGATAGATTGTTTCAATAAGAGAGGAATTTGCTTTCTCAAGATTTAATCGGACCAGCTGCGATTTAAACATCTGTGTCTGATCAAAACAATCTCTTATCGATTTCAGTTTAAAATTAACGGTACACGTGGATGTTGTCTAGCATTTTTTTCTTCTTGTTTTTATACTCAAGCGCATTACTTTCGCCAGGGGCTGCTCGCTCGCACGTCTCATCGTCCTGTCTCAAGGTGATTTCTTAATCCGACTCTTAATCCATCAAGGAAGAAACTCGAGAGACTCTCTGGCGGCTTCTGAGGAATTTCCTCACTGCTGTGATCGATTGCCCTGTCGCTCGTTACACGTGCTACACGCACTACACATACTACACACCACTACAAAAGCACTCTGCTTCTGCTGTACCAGCGACATATAACTGAGGGGCTATTCACTTCGAAGTCCGCTGAAGTCAATATAACGTTATTTTAACAATGTCGTGTGACTTCAATTGTACTTTCGTGACTTCGTTTGCCTCTAATTTTTGAATTCGTTAGTTGTTGACTTCGATGAATTCAAGCGATGACTGTCGACTTCGTTCTGACTTCGTCCTGACTTCGTCCTGCCTTCATGAATCGGTGTGACTCGTCGCGTACTGTACATTGCAGCGTGATGCCCTTTTCGATTATTTTCATACCACTCGATCTCGACCTCGATGGCTTCATTCTGACTTCTTACTGACTCGGCACTGACTTTCTACTTACTCGGCACTGACTTCGCACGACACTACGCTCATCTTTGCTGACTCGCTACGTTGTATGACGACTCTTTCCTTATTCTTACGACTTCAAGTATAGTTTTATTGACTTCGTCATTGCGATAACTTCAACTTGACGAGTTCATGCTTTTCATAGTTTTACGTAATTTCGTTAAGACTTCACGAAAAATTCTAAAATTCTAACCCCTCGCATATAACAAACATTTTGTCTTCGCGCGTTCCTACTGCAGAAACAAGAAGACAAGAGATTTCATCTGATATGCTTTTTAGCAGAAAAACAACAAAAGATGAAAACTAAGTATCATTCGTATGAATTGGAAGCATTTACTATTGTTTACGCTCTGGAAAGGTTTAGAGTGTATTTAATAGGAATCATATTTATAATTCGCACGGATTGCAATAGTCTTTAGCTTCTCGAAAGCAAGCGCGACTTGGGTGCAAGAATAGGTAGTTGTTTTGTACGGCTATTGAATTTAGATATAAAATCGAATATTTAAAAGGCACGAACAACGGCGTGGCTGATACCTTGAGACTGAACTTGTTGGTTTACCTGTAAAAACTGTATTAGGAATTAAAGTCACAACTGACTGGGTAGCCGCGTTGTAAAGAGCAAGTCCTGAATTTATGGAAATTAGAGACAAGCTAGAAGAAGGTGATCAAGAAATTCACACAATATTTACGATGTGTAACGCGAGAGTGTATGGAAAGCACATGGGTAAATATTTATTGCATGTACCGCCAAACCTTCGATATGATACGAGGGTGGATTGATAAGTTTCCGGCCTGACCAAGAGATGGCGCCACTAGGCCTACCTTGAGGTGGCGTTCTATAGTACCATCCTTAGATAGC
>NC_046661.1:42179665-42181195 GCF_010883055.1 Belonocnema kinseyi | reverse complement strand
AATATATATATAGGGTGCACCATCTTTTATGTCGGTATGTAAACATTGAATAACTTTGACATTTACCAACCGATTCACTTGATTAGACATGCTTTTGAAACGTTAATTCAATACAATGTTAACCATGAATCGCATCACATCGAAACAACGCGCCGAAATAGTGATGCTGTACATTGCAAATAGTCGTTCAGTTGTGTTGACTGAACGCAACTGAACGTGCATATCCTCGAAAATATCGTGGCCACCGCCTGACAACACTATTCGTCGTTTGATGTCGAATTTTGTTGAGCATGGGACAGTCGGAAATCGTCAACATACCGTTCATCAACGACCAAGACGTTCCAATTCACTGATAGAAGCAGTCAAAGAGAGCGTTGACCAGAACCCAACAGTGTCGTACGTAACGATAAGAACGTTGAGTTAGCACAACTGAACGACTATTTTAATGTACAGCGTCAATACTTAGGCGCGCTGTTTCGGTGTGAAGCGATACATGGTTAAAATTGTACTGAATTGACATTTCAAAAAAATGTCTTATCCAGTATATGAATTCACAAATGTCAAAGTTCTTCAATGTTTACATACCGAACTTTAATAATGTAGATCTAGATCTCTCGAACCGACGAGATCTGTTACACGCGAAAGAGGGACCTCTTCTGGGGACCAAGCACACCCTTTTGTACCCCCTGAACCATGATCATGATTTTAGCTTGCTTTAGAAGCACGTACAACGCCCGATCTTTCTATAATATTTGCGTTACATGAGATTAGTTCCGCGAATCATTTCATAAACGCCCACAATTCGACTGTCCTGCATTTTTGACGCCCTCGTCAAGTCGTCGCAAATTACATTACAGAATTTATTCTTAAGGCTTTAAGCTTACATTCACCACTGTATAAATTGTGCTCTTTTTTTCGAGCCGTGACACTACACTGTCTCATTACAATTCTAAAAATAAGACTGACCACAATATAGCAATTTTTTTTTATGACAGATTTTCAACAACATTCTCATGCCACATAATTATACAGTCCTACGACGATTGCTTCGGAATTTTAACCAGGTGATTCAGAGCAAAAATGCCTTTATACGGCCTTTGAATTTGTTGTTCGCCTTCGATATCCTCCACAACGTAACGACCATTCTCTACGACCTTAATTACTTCATATGACCCTCGAGCGAATTTATCGATTATTTTATTTTTAAATACAATTTTGTACGGAGTTCACTAAGTTACTCGATGCACACTGCATTCAGCGGCCCATTGTACTCTATTTTGTCGCTCTATTTGGCCGTTGCCACGAGGAGCACCTGCTGCTATTTTACATGCTGAATTTCGAATTGTTTACTAAATTTCTCAAACTCGCCCACAGTAATTGCATTTCCTCGATTATTGATATGCACGCACTGTAAAGGCAAACTGCCCTTTGCAGGTCTCAGCTATCTCACGCACTTTTAATCTGCGGTCTTCCAGCACTATTTGATGGATTTTTTCGATCGTACCTGGAGTTGTGACCTCAACAGGGCGT
>NC_046661.1:42161664-42179565 GCF_010883055.1 Belonocnema kinseyi | reverse complement strand
CGTACATTCAAGTTTTAAATTTTTTGTTTTGTTGTGTTGGTACACTCGTCACGATCATATTTTCACAGTTTTGACTATATAGCTCGTGTTGTTTTTCTGGCAAAGGCGTAAAAGGTTAGAAGGGTTTGGTGTGCTCGTCGATTTTCTTCTTTCGAAAAAAATGGAGCAAAGAGTTTGCATTAAATTGTTTGTGAAAAATGGAATCCAATGCTCTAAAACTCTTGAAATGTTGACAGTTGCATACGGTGAGTCTACTCTGAGTAAGAAAAATGTGTATAAGTGGTACAAGCGGTTCCAAGAAGGCCGAGAGGATGTCGAAGACGAACATCGCCCTGGACGTCCCAGCACGTCAACAACAGATGAAAACGTTCAAGCAGTGGAAGAAATGGTGTTGAAAAATCGCCGAAGTACCATCAGAGAAGTTGCTGAAGATGTTGGCATATCGGTTGACTCATGCCATGCTATCTTTTCGGACGTTTTGGGCATGAGACGTGTGTCAGCGAAATTTGTTCCAAAACTGCTTAATTTTGATCAAAAGATGATCCTGATTTTCTGAAAAGGGTTATAACTGGGGATTAATCGTGGGTATATGGTTATGACGTCGAAACTAAACCCCAATCGTCTCAGTGGAAGCATCCTGAGTCTCCAAGACCGAAAAAAGCACGTCAAGTTCGGTCAAATGTGAAGGTTTTGCTCACTGTCTTCTTTGATTACCGTGGCGTAGTGCATCAGGAATTCTTACCACAAGGTCGTAAGGTCAATAAGGAGTATTACCTTCAAGTGTTGCGCCGTTTGCGAGAGGCGATACACAAAAAACGTCCGGAACTTTGGAAAAACAATTCGTGGCTTTTGCATCACGATAATGCACCTGCTCATTCATCGTTGCTTGTGAAAGATTTTCGGACCAAAAACAGCACCACAGTCATGCCTCAGCTTCCATTTTCACCGGATTTGGCCCCCAGTGACTTTTTTCTTTTCCCAAAACTGAAGAGACCCATGAAAGGACATCGATTTTCAACGATTAAGGAGATAAAAACTGCATCGCTGAAAGAACTCAAGGCTATACCACAAAATGATTATCAGAAGTGCTTCGATGATTGGAAAAAGCGTTGGCACAAGTGTATTATATCTGAGGGGGATTACTTTGAAGGGGACAACATAAATATTGAGGAATTAATTAATATTTTTTGAGAAAACCATAAAGTCACCTTATTTTTTTAAAACACCTCGGATATCATTAAATTATGTTCGTTGGTGTTCCATTACATGTATGGTTTAACGTAAAAATGGGTTCCTTTGAAGGTCCAACTGGCTTCTACTTTTGAACGAATTCATTGTTTTGGGTTCTTTTTCAGCAAGACGGGTTCCTTGTTGTTGCAGCTCTTTAAAAACCGCAAATTGTTTTGACCAGAAACCCCAGTTTTTTCTGCGATATTGAATTCACTTAAATTTAGATGTGAACGGGAATAAACCTGCATGAAATTAATTCGCTCAAGATTATTTCAAGTAATTTTATTGATGTCAGTAGAATTGACTTTGACTTTCAGTAGAATTTCTCTCAATCACCTTAAAATCAGTGTTGTAGTCGAGGCCCAGCGACTACACTAAACTACTACTACAACTAAACTCTAAAGAATGTATAGGGGAGTAGATCGAATATTGAGGTAATTAGAGACTTTTAAGCAGAGAAGAACCTTTTAAGGATTATTCCTGCATTCAAAGCATCCTAACTTCATCATTTCCAGAATCCTGACTACCTGAGAACAGGATAACATAACAATTCAGTAACTGGATGTTTCTGCACCTTTTCATAGGTAAATATAGTTATTCTCTGGACTCTTTTTTGTTTAAGTTATTCAAAAAAAAGGAGAATAATATACATAATAGATCATTAGAATTGATTGGATTATTAATTATTTATATTGATATTCCAGTATTTTAAATTTGTTAAAACCTCTTTGCTTTGGACATCCCTGTATTAGAACTCGACCAGGGTGGCCACCTAACGGGAAGAATCAAAATCAGCTTGTACCGGTATAAAATAAATTTTTGCTAAACTTTAGATTAAAATGATTGAATTTAAAGTAACATGATGGTGTTTGGAATTTTTTAATTGTTGAAGGTTGAAGTTGGAATTAATTAATTTTAAAAGTTTCTAATTAAGAAGCAAATCATTTTTAATGTGTTTACAGTAATTACATAACTTTAAAGGTTTACAATATTCTTGCAATATTTAAAGTTCTTTTTTCGTAAAAAAGTCTATCCAATAGTTTTGAATGTCACTTGAAACTACATGAGATAATACTTATCTTTAAGGCCTTGAAACTAAAGTTTTTTTAAAATTAATTTTTATATGATTTGATTTTTTAATTTCACATTATTGTAGTTTCAAGTTTTCAAAATGTGAGATCAATTTCAAAATAAATAAAGGGCTTTACTGCATACGGACGTAAGTGCCACGATGCCTGCTGGCGTAAGTGCCATGTTTCATAGTGTGGTGTCACCGCGGCGTCATTGATTTTCATAGCACGCTCGTCGATATTTGACCAGGGCTTTCTCGCACATGGTTATCTTTTTTCAAGTGCTCTGTTTACGATTCAACAGAGCCAAACAATAGCTAAAAGTACTTTCTTGTTTTACTTTTTCAATTGAAAAATAAAACAGTTACTCAACTTTTCATACTTAATAATCAGAGTTTATGGGGACACGCTGTTCCTTTGATAAAGGTTATCACGGAGAAGGATGCTTCTTTCAGGATGTTCGTTTGATCATTCGATTAGGCCTAACAGTACCTCGAAACGTTTTTACATTTCTTGTTTAAAATTATTGGATCGAAAGTTGGACAGTTTTGTAGTTCTCCTATAAAATTCGGATTTTGGCATTTATGCCCATATGCAATGTACCCCTGCAAATATTAAAAAATTGCATATTAAAAGCCTTGAAAGATAATTTCAAATATAATTATTTTAGATGTAAATATGAAGTAATTTGAACTCGAAGAGATTACAAATTTCTCATTTTTATTCGAAGATTTAAACAAATAAATCATTTTAAATTACTGCGCGTATGAGCGAGCGTGTATGCGGGCCACGTGCAGGCGAACCTACGAACCAGTTCCCAGATTTGTCGGGCAAGCTCGTGAGTGCTCTGAGAATCGCTTCCCAATCATTCGTAATATTCTTGTAATTATTCAAGGGAAAAAAAGAGATGAACGTCGAGTAAAAATATTTCGCCTTGAGTTCGACTTGGCTGGTCTTGAGTTCGTCTCCAAGACGGCTATGTCTCGCTGGAGGTCAGGGGCGAGACTTAGTAGTCGAAAACGTGCGATCGTATTTTCCTCCACGGCTACCTGCGTGACTTTCCCCTTCTACTACGAAACGACACTACCCCTCACTGGATTCGAAGTTGCTTTAGGCCCTCGATGCTATTTCCCCCATAAAGATAATGCCTTTATCTTTCAAATTACCTATTTCCTCGCTATTTCGGCTATACCTCGATTAAAGATTCTAATAGGCCGACAATATCCCTGACATTTTGACGAGTTTAAGAATATAATCGTTAACATAGGTAAATTCTCAATGATTTCAATTAAAATATTAAATTTTCATAAGCTCCCCATTAAGTTAATGAAGTGATTCAAAATAAATTTTCTATTGTTTTTTTCGTTGGTAAAGCTGTGGAACATTTAAGAAAAAAACCGCATTTTTCGAAAATTATTAGAAGAGAATATTATTTAAAATAATGATAACTTGATAATCGCAGGGAGATTTTATTGTCCCTTAAAACTTAGTTTTGTAGAAATTGTTGATGTACATTGTTGGCTTTAGAGTCAGGTGAATTGAATACAATTGAGTTGTTTTAAATTTTTTCGCACATAATGGCGATCCTTATCCGTGAGTTTTCTTAAATCTATAAAAAGTACATAATTTCTTGCAGGTATGCATTTTTTAAATTGAAAGTACAATTCTTAAAAAAGAAATCTTTCAACGAAGAACAACTAATGAAAAAACAAATAAAATGTAGAGGAAAATTTTGTAGCAAAATTTATAAAGACATTTTTTTAAGTTTTAAAAAAACACTGCAGTCGAATTTAAATTATTTTTAAGCGATGTCAATTAAATCCAATTTTTTTATTGAAACCCTTAAACACAGCTTTTTTGTGTAAGAGAAATATTGTTAGTAATGAATTTTTCTGGTTTGATGAGGAATTATATCGATGAAAGTAAATTTTTTTCTCTTAAAAGTGGCATTTTAGGAAAAATACAAAATTAAAAAAAAATTGTAGCTGAATAATTATTCAAATATTCTTAGAAACTTTTCTTTTCCTTATATCGCCGAAAAGTTGATGCACATTTTTTTCACAGTAGTAAGAATACAGATTGTCGAGGAACATTATACTTAAAATTTTTTCTCGATTTCTTATAAACAAATTTTCCTTTAAGAAAGTTTTTTCTCTTAAAATTTTTAAATTTTGATTTTTCAAAATGTTTATAATTTCAAGATTTGAAATTGAAATGTACTGAGTTTTCTGCTTTAAATTATTTCTGTGAAAGAAAGCATTTCCAAAATCACACTGTAGTAAAAAATAAATTTTGAAAAAAAGAACATTTTAGTTATATAATTATATAATTCTGCTTTTAGATTTAAACATTGTATCTAAAGAATTCGTGAAAATTGGAAATAAATTGTCTTTAATCATAAGAATTATTTTTGTAAACGTGACAAAAATTGTTCGCCTTTCAAAATAAACTTCTTGTTGATAAGAAAAAGAACATTTTTTAGAGAATACTTAAATAATTATTCAACTACAAAGTTGTTTATAATTTAATATTTTTACTACAGGGCAATTTTCAAGGGACTGCAATGTTTTCTAACAACTTTAAAAAAATTTTACTACTACATTGTAATTTTTTTTCATCAATGTTGTATTTCGTTAAAAGACAATGTTTTGATAATACTGAATGCTTTATCAATAGTTATTAATAAAATGAAATAAAATTTTAAGTTTATGGAATGTATGTAATTTAAAAACTGAGATATTAACCAAAGAATAACACTTTCAATTGTAAAACTGCGTACCTACAAGACATTATGTACTTTCCATAGATTGATTAAAGCTCACTGATGAGGGTCACCATTGTGGGTCGAAACGTGTGAAACAACTTAATTGATATCAATTCACCTCACCCTAAAGCGAACAACGTACATAAACAATTTCTACAAAATAATAACTTTTTGAAACACTTACGTTTGTTAACTTAAATTAATTATTATCTCACTATAACTTAAAAGTGGATTAAGAGTGAACAATTTTAGAAAAAACTGCAACATACGAGAATCATTGTAAGAGAATATTGTTAAAATAATAATAATAATGACTTTTTAAAACATTTACTTTTGTTAACATGAATCAATTATTAATCCACCATAACTTAAAAATGGAAAATTGTACTTATTGTTTTTATTTATTTATTATTTATAATTGTATTGTATGTATAATTGACCAAAAGTGGAAAATTGTATAATTTTTCGTCTATAAAATGTTCATATATAATTATATATACATTATTAAATTAGAAATAATCTAATTTAATATATTGAAATAATTTTCTTGGACATATTCATATGTTTGAATTAGAAGTAGATATAAGTTGGAAGACAAAGGGATTATCTTTACAGGGGACGTAGCATCGAGGTCCTGGAGCAACTTCGAATTCAGTGAGGGGTAGTGTCGCTGTACACTGGAAGGGGAAGGGTACGCAGGTAGCCGTGGAGGAAATCACGACTGCCCGTCGAAAACGTAAGTCTCGAGTTTATGACTAAGGTTTGCCATGAGCAGTTTAATTCTTGAGAAGTAAACATAATTTTTTCTGAAGAAAGTTATATTACCAATTTAGGGCTTTAATATTTTTCAAGGTCAAATTTATGAAAGTATTCGTTTGTGAATTTTTTGTCTATTATACTCCGACCTCTACAAACTATGGACCCAACCGGCAGGGCCTGTAATTTCCAGGAATCAAAAAGTTAGGCTGGGGCCATGGAGTTAACATATACCAAGGATTAAAATTTTACAAACGATAAAACTTGTAATTTTGTAATAAATTATTTGATGATTCAAAATTTGGAACTTGCCAGTATCGAGAACTACAAGCATATAAAATTTTCCACAAAAAGAATAAAACTGATTTTCTGCAAGTATCTAGTGAACTGTTGGCGATAGGAAAAAATTAATAACATTTTTAGATTTTCCATCTCAAGAACATAATTACTACAGACAAAAAATTATTAATGCATACAAAATAAATACCATGGAGATAAATAATATAAACATTTTGTAAAATTTAAAGCGTATTCGTGATGACCCTCGGAGGTCTTGAGAGCCTTTTGTTGCAGGTGTCCTTGAGCTCGGCTTAAAGACGAAAAATTTCGACTTAAGACCAAAAATAAAGTTTTGCTCGTTGCCAGGGGCGAGACTTACAAAAACTTCTTGGCCATATCTTGGCTATGTCTTGGATGAAGACATCGAGTTCATCAGTTCTTCTTCAAATTTCGCAGATCATTTATGAGAATACATCAATATCCGACGATTTTTTCTCATATCCGAGAACGAGCTTCTAGTTCGTGACTTTCTTAAGCATTCCTTTTTTCCGTGCCTATGACGATTATTTGGATTTAATTGCATTATAAATAAAGAATGGTGCAGATTTAGACGTCACACTACACAGTCGCACTGAAACTGAAATAATGGATTTGATAGCTGATGAATTTAGAGTACGTTTAAGTAAAAAGTTGAAAGAACAGGGTTCAAAGATCGCAACAATGATTAATGGGTAAACTCCATTATCAACAAAATCTGTACTTTTGGTTTATACTCAAACACTTGTGCAATATCTAGTGTTACTACGATTTTCTTGGATCCGATCAAACTCGAGAATCAGGCAGCCAAAACTACCATTGATGCGTTAATGTCGTGTTTAGAATCCTATGGTTTGGATCAATCATTTCTTGAGGATAATTATCTGTGCTCTGTTACTGACGGTGCCAGCGTGATGTTAGGCCATGTTATTGCTTCTGATTTAGGAATCAGATTTAAAAAAAGTAAAGTATTTGATGTAGTAAGTACTAGTTCTTTTCGCAGTGTTAGTGCCGTATGGGATAGTTATCAGACACGAACTAAACATTTCGAATTAGCTTCAAAACACCCGCAAAGATCGACTAGTGAAAGGGCGACGTATAGAGGGCTGCTAAAGCGAATGCAATCCCTAGAATTTTTAAAAGATTTAGCCCTCGTTTATAACGTTTTAGGTGTACTATCATCTCTTTCCGAACTACCTCAAAGAAGACGGTGTGGTATTTCCAAAGCGTATAAATATATTCACAGCAAGATTTTCATTTTAACGTACATGAAGAAAAAAAAGCCACCGAAGCATAGTGCCCTTTTTATAAAACATTGTTCATCTCTTCTGTTCATTGGCTTAAATGCCCTCCCGCTCAGCGCGTTTGAAACGTTACCATATGTAAGGCGTTGGCTCTTAAATCATTTCTTCCGTGACTTTTAGAACAAAAGTCGTATCAACTTTCTTGACTATACCTCTTCGAAATCCCAGAAAATTGATGGGGGGGGGGGGTCTCTGGATCACTTCCATTTTTAGGATTGCACCACTGCTTAAAATCACTTTTAATTCATTTTATTTGACTTAGAATTCACTTGAATGTCCTTTCATTGAATTTAATTCATTCAAATTTGCATAAATTCATCAAGAATTCATTTAAATTCTGATATACTCCAAAAAATCTTCAGTTTTAAAACCTGTTATTACATATTAGGCATGTGTGACTTAGTCCGAGAGTATTCATTGAAAAAACATAAATTTACTTTGAATCGTTTAAATTAATTTTGAATTCAACGCTTTTTAAACGCTTTAGAAATATTGTATTTTTAATTAAACACGCGTATCGGTTGATAGAATGGAATGCTTTAAAATTTTAACAGTAATCTGAATAACATTATAAAGCATTTAGTTTTCGAAAAATTTAATTATGTTTTCTTGTTCTCTTTTTAAAACATACATGACCCCCCATCATTTGGATTTTAATTGCGGATATTCGAATTCGTTTCAGCGTCGATTGTGGTGCTAGTATAAATGCGGGGTTCCGTGCAAATTTATACCCAAGGAGCGATTTATGCGAGGAACTGTCCAGGAACCCCTGTGGTTCCTCCCCGTGGTTCGGCGGTTCAATATCTGTTTTCGGGCGAAATTGATTGTTACTCACCTCAAAAGCTGCACCTGCGCGTGATATCCATTGGGATCGAGCGACTGCATGGACAGGGTTAATAAAGGATTCTCTGTAGGTATTACCGGGCGATTAATAATTCCCCATACAAATTACGCTTCCGATAAATAATTCTATATGACTCTCAAGTATGTAAATAATTTTCTGCGAATTCGTGTCGATCGTTCCTACAATAAATTGACGTGGCGAGTTTGCGGATCCGATCCTTAAAGTTCAGTCTAAGCGTGAAATACCACCATTAGCTTCTAATCAGAATTCCTCCAATAAATTTTTGAGTGCGCATTTATGCCGACTAAGTCTCTACTATCGGCGAAAAAAATATAGGCATCTACCTTTGAAGCTTAACAACTCAGTTAAAAAAAATGCTAGCATAAAAAAGCAGTCATTTAAAAGCTGAAATTGTTCTACGTTAATGAGCTTGAAGACGTTTATGTAAAAAAAAAGTTGTGCTTAGCAGACTGAGAAATGTAAAAAAGTAAGGATTTTTGAATTCATTTAAGAACAGTCAAGTTTAGAGCATTATTTCTTATACAAGGGGCGGTGGAAAAAATTGGAAAAAATTTATGAGTATGAGAAAAACTGTTGTGAACCAGATGCAGTTGAGAAATGTAAAAAATAATAAAAATTGTTCCTTAAAAGTACAAAAATGTGCAACTATATTATCTTCAGTTCTACTACAGATATTAAAGCGATTCCAATTGCAAACTGTCATTGATTGGCTCTGTATTTGTTTCCAATCACCCGGAAGGATGTGTTAATCTTTTTTTTTGTCAAAATCTTGATATTTTTAGAAAGTTTTTTTGTTGGAAAACAAGTGACAGAAAGCAGGGGGTGGGGGGCTTTTTTACTGCCGCCTGCTGGTGCCATTCTTCGACCCCTAGTTCTGAATGCTTGGATGGCACCTGGCCACGGGTCGAAGAAAGGGACCAGCGGTCGGTAGTGAAAAAAAACGGGCCCCCTGCTTTCTGTGACTTGTTTTACAACAAAAAAAAATGTCTAAAAATATCGCGATTTTCACAAAAAAAAAGAGTAACACATCCTTACGGATGATTGAAAATAAATATAGAGCCTATCCATTACAGTTTGCAGTTTTAATCGCTTTAATATCTGTATTAGAATTGGAGATAATATAGTTGCACATTTTTGTACTTTTAAGCAACAATTTTTATTATTTTTGAAATTTCTCAACTGCAACTGGTTCACAACAGTTTTCCTCATACTCATGAATTTTTTCAAATTTCTTCCATGGCCCCTTGTATAAGAAATAATGCTGTAAACTTGACTGTTCTTAAATGTGCCCAAAAATCCTTACTTTTTTTTACAGTTTTTAGTCTGCTAAGCACAACAATTTTTTGCATAAACGCCTTCAAGCTCATTAACGTAGAACACTTTCAGCTTTTAAATGACCGTTTTTTGTTACGCTAGTATTTTTTTTGACTGAGTTGTTAAGCTTCAAAGGCAGATGCCTATAGTTTGCTCGGCGATAGTAGTATAATACAGCGAAATTCAAGTCTTTCACTATCTTCCACAGATCTTTTTTGTTTCACTCTTTGATAAAATCAGAAATTCTCCTGGAATTACTTTTTTTATATTTTCTTGTTTATATTTGAAACTCCATGAAAGATGCCTAGTGTCATATTCAATGGGAGTCTTGTATTAATTAACAGTACTGTACTATTACGTAGAGTATCGTGTTCTACTGTGCTATAAATCGCGTAATATTATGTTTCAGTATCATATAATTAAGTTACAGTAATGTACTAAATTCAATAGATCTCACATTTTTTGTAATAAGTACTGCACTGAACAATATTATTCTGTATTACAACAGTGCAGAGTACGCCACTGTTTTCCGAATACTTAGAAGTATTGATTTCAAATCGTAGACTTCAAATTATTTATGTCTTACGGTCCAATCAAATATCAACTGTTTTCCAAATACTTAGAAGTATTGATTTCAAATCGTACATTTCAAATTATTTATGTCTTACGGTCCAATAAATATCAACGGTCGAAGAAAGGATTGATTTGTTTCATCAAATCATTTTACAATACTTAGAAGTACTGTAGAATTTTTTTACAGTATCTCACTGAAGAGTTCTATCCCGTGTTATTACAATTGTGAAATTGTACTGAACTTTACTATTCTGCATCCGTAATCTACTACAGATATGGTTCTATACTAGACTGGGCCGCATTTCGCTATAGGGGAACCTTATAGTACTTTATTACAGTTTATCAGTATGAAACTTTACTGTTGTATAACAACACTTCAGTAAAGTATTCTCTGCCAAAAATTAAAATCGAATTTAATTATACTGCATCTCTATTCACTACTGACTAATTTTTTTAAGCTTTAGGTATGGAAGTGATTTTATTTTTGCACAAACATAAACCTGAGGCCTCACGGACGCTGTATATATTTATGTCTAATTAAATATGTTAAGAATTTTTTGTATCAAACTTATACCAGTATATGAAGGGAAATTTCAATAATTAGTTAGTTAATTAGTTTTAGGGCGAGCGGGAAGACCCTGCGGAGCTCCCTTGGTAATCAAGCTATGAAGCCTATTGTGCCACACCTTAACGTTTCTCACCCAGTAGTTGACCCCAGACCTCTTGGTGAAAACTAGCATGGCAATCATTGATCGTGTTGAAATTTCCGCAGGTTCCATAAAATAGGCCCCGAGGGTTTTCTGCCTGAGACTAGCTAATACCGGGCACTGGCGTAGTATTTGCAGGGATGTTTCGTCATTTCTGTCGTATTTCCTGCACTCTGTTGTGGGGTTATGCCCCATTTGGTAAACGTGACATTTCAAGTGGTTGTGCCCACTCAGCATCTGAACTACTGTCCTTATGTCTTTCTTGGTTAAACCCAAAATTTCCTTGACTCTGTCCATTCTGTACATGTAGCCCAGGATAGATTTCGCCTGTCGGAAAAACCTGATTTACTCCCGATATTCCCGGTGATTTGTTCAGATTTAGTTTTTTTTTATGTCAAAACCGATGCAGCAAGACGCTAGACCCAGTACCGGTTTCGGTCCTATGTGTTCACTTGGCGCGCCTCATTTTGCCAGCTTGTCCACCTTTTCGTCGCCCTTGATCTCTGTGTCACCGGTGACCCATATGGGTGCCACTTTGTTTTTGTCTGCAAGATGGTTAAATGCCATTTTGCATTCCCAAACCGGGCCTGATGTTATGCCTGGTTTCCCTCCTTCTCGCCCTGTCATAAATTCCCGTTCCTGACACTTCCTCTCCCCTAGAGCCACCTGTATACCACATTTCCCCCTGAAGAAGCGGATTACTATTTTCTTTCTACATATCCCTTCTTGGTATGCAGGCACGAAAAGCTTTCGTAAAGTTGAATCGTTTTTTTTTATCTTGCCTTATCTATAGAATCGGTAGTATGCTGATGTAGTTCGGGAGCTTAGTGAACCTAGTCCCCCGAATCCATCTATTTACTTTTGCAAGGTGTCACAACGCGTGTGCCTCTCTTGCAGTTATCGCAACGTGTAGGGGTTGCTCACAAAGCATGAACCCTTTTGCTGCTGGGGGCGTAGCCCTCATTGCTCATGTCAAACCCTTAAATGCCAGTATTTGTAATCGTCATAGCCTGTCCTCCATCATTTTAAGTTCAGACTTTATCAACGAGACCACGGCCGCATGCAGGAGTCTTGTTTAAAGGTAAGTGGAATAGAGTCATGCAAGCATTTTAGGCCCTACACCCCACGTCAACCCAAAAGCTCTCCTTCTCATCCAAAAAATCATGAAAAACTTTCGGCTTTGGGGCTCCAGTTGCCTGGTCCAGTTCAGTTTGATATCTAGGATTACTCTAGGATTACTCCCTGATATATCTCTCGACCAGCTTCTCTAACGTCTTCATAATAAAACACGTTAGGCTGATATGTCTGAAATCTTTTGCTGCAGTGTAAACCTCCTTCCGAAGATGGTGAATGAGGGCCACTCTACCGTTCTTTCATGCCAGTGGTACATGTTTTAAAGCAATGCTTGCTCTAAATAATTTCGAAAGTGGAGGAACGCCGAAATTCATAACTTTTTGCAAAATCGCTGGAAAGATGCCACTCGCCCCTGTTGAGCTTATGGGACAGAAGGACCCTACGGCCCATTTCACCTTTTTGCTGTCTACGACCTTGGCGGCGAAATTCCAATCCGCCTTCTCTATCTACTGGCCTCAACCTTTCTCCTCTTGGTCTGTTCGGATTCGCGATTCGCTAAAAACCCAGAAAGTGAACTTCCATCAGGTGGTTCAGCATTGTTTCTTCATCTTCGGCAAGCTCGCCATTTTTTAGCCTTATTAGCCCGAGGCGAGCTTCCGGTTTTTTTCCCAGGATTTTGTTCGAGCTTCACGGTTTCCGAAATGTCCTTCGATTCCTCGTAGAAGCATCTCTAATATTACTGTTTGTACATTCTTATATTTTTATTGTTTCCATACTGGGTCGCCTTATAGATAACCCAGTCTGAACGCAAATTAGTTACATTCGCCCTGTTGCACAACACTCTTATCTTTTTACGCGCTCTAACTCATCAATGTTACCATAGTTTACGGGGAATTCCATAAGTCTCCCTCTGAGTTCCTCTTTATATGAGACTTCTTTTATAATTAATCGTTGATGCCACTGGGATGGGTATGGGAGGGGGGGGGGGGGGGGGGGGGGGGGGGGGGGGGGGGGGGGGGGGGGGGGGCACATTTCAGAAGCATGATGCGGTCTGACATATCGCAAGTCCATACGCCCATATTAAATTGGTAATTTTTTTTTAAATGAGGGTTAATCAGGACGTCAAATTTTGTTGAGGAGAGCCGCATTAGGTACTCTGGAGTACTCTCATGAAACTTAACGTGGTTTTTGTGTGTGACATCTTGCGTTTTTAATTACTTAGAAGAAAATTGAAACATAAATAGAAAATTGTGACACTACTGTGGACATGTGTCCAGAGCCATCAATTTTGGTCGAATTATTAATTTTTTTGTTTTAAATTAAAGTTCATTAAATTCTGAAGAGCTTGACGCTCTGAACTTTTGTCCCTTCTACTTGTTAATTAATAATTTTTTCACTCAAAATATGGAAAAACTGATATTATTGCATAACCATTTTTTACGCTTTAATAACTGATTAGGTAAACTTTATATTGTCTTATAGGAATGTTTAGTGACTCATAGAATACAAATAATTTACTCATTAGTCCATTTATTTGTTATAAACAAATTTTACGAACAAATGAGCAAATAGTCTTATTATCGGTAAAAAAATTTTTCTGTTTACTAAAAGTGCTTCATATTAAGGTAGGAATGATATATAATTTATAATAACCATTGTTATAAACAATTCTTGTGTCAAAATATTAAAATTTCATATTTTTTCAAATTATAATTTCCTTCAATAGCCAGAACGCCTTCAGGTATTTCTTAAAATAATAAATATTTAATAATATTTGAGCAAATATAAAAATTAAAATTTTTATAAACAAATTAGATAAACAAATTCAAAATTTTGACCCTTTCGTATAGATTTTTTTTTTGTTTTTGCACTGGAAATGTTTTAAGCTATTAGATGAAGGACTGCTAGTGACAAAACTATTAGAAAAGTTAACAATAACAATTGTTATAAATAATTCTCGTGATAAAATATTCAAATTTAAGGTTTTATCAAATTTTAATTTTCTTTAATTGCTAGAATGGTTACTGATATTCCTGAAAAATGTATCTTTTATAATATTTAGTATTCATCCAATATTTTATAATATTTCCATTGCAAAAACAAAAAAAATTCTATGCGAAAGGGCCAAAATTTTGAATTTGTTTATCTAATTTGCTTATAAAAATTTTAATTGTTATATTTTATCAAATATTATTAAATATTTATTATTTTAAGAAATACCTGAAGTCGTTCTGGCGATTGAAGGAAATTATAAATTGAAAAAATCAGAAATTTTAAAATTTAGCCATAAGGATTTTTAATAGCAATGGTTATTATAAACTTTAAAATTATTCTTGTAATTATATATCATTTCTACATTAATATGAAGCATTTTTAGTAAACAGAAAATTTTTTTACCGATAATAAGATTATTTGCAAATATGTTCATAAAATTTGTTTGTAACAAATAAATGGACTAATAAGCATATTATTTGTATTCTATGACTCCCCAAACATTCATGTAAGACAATATAAAGTTTACTTAATCAGTCGTTAAAGCGGAAAAAATTTTATGTAAAAAATTTCAGTTTTTCCATACTTTAAGTGAAAAGATTATTAATAAACAAGTAGAAGAGACAAAAGTTCAGAGCTTGAAGCTCTTCAGAAGTTAATGAACTTTAGTTTAAAAAATAAAAATAAAAATCGGACCAAAAGTGAAAGCTCTGGACATTTTTGAATGAAAAAAGTGCATTCCCTCCCACTGTGCGGCTATGAGCTTTCAATTTATATGACTCGCAAATTACACCGAGAAGTACACGTTGTCCACCTACCTTCGCGAAAACACAACTAAAACTAAGCTACTAATAACGGCAGCCTCAAAGAAGTACAAGGAGTGCGCAGGGACCCGCATAACAGATGGTTGGTGCGGTCGGTAACACTGTACGTCCATGCTTACAGGTCAACTTCTCTCGGGCCACGTTTATTTTTTGACAAATTAAAAACTCCCTAATCCCAAAAATGTTCCAGTTCGAAATGTGTACTGTCACGGGTTTTTGATTGTATTTTTCACTATATTACGTTTCCTTAAGTTACATGATATACACAGGCAATAAATTTAATGTATGGTATCAAAATTTGAAAGCTCTGAATTAATTAATTTGATGTCATCCATATTATTCTTCTATTTGAAGTATTGTGTCAGAGAGCGATTTGGATTTGATACTAATTCGTTTGAACATCGAAACATTATTTATGGTTCAAATTGCTTGTTATGTGCGAGTAAGCCTTCGACCTCAATTAAAACAGTATATTAATGTACTGCATTGAGAGTATAAACTCTATCAGCATTATTGCTGGTTATTGAAAATTTAATTGATTGATTTTACTGCCCTACATGAGTTTTGCGAATAAGAAGGCACCTAGTGTTTCTGAATGGATTTTTCGTACTAAACACGAATCTGGATTCAAAAACTTCCCACAACGTCACACTACAAACTTCGCTAATATCAGAAATTAAAGGCGGGAACAAGTTCTTTCAAATGAGCCGTATGCCAATTTAATCGCGTGCGCACTTAGAGCGGGGGTGTGTTTTTATCTAGGGGTGGAGGAAGAAAATGAAAACAGAAGGGATTTTAATAAACTTACACCCACGCCAGGGAATAATAAAATATGCATTGCTTTTAAAGGTTTGAAGGATCGCTGATTACGAATATGCATATAGGTTTAAAAAATGTAAAAATGGCGGAAGATTTTTTGAAATTTAAACGGATTTGCTTGAATATTGGCTGTTGGTATAGTAAAAGGTTAATTTTCTTCATTTTCTTTCTCTACCCCTGGACAAAAACACACCCCCTGCTCTAAAGGCACATATGATTAATTTAACATAGGGCTTATTTCAGACTTTAATTTCTGAAATTAGCGATGATTGTAGCACCTCATGTTTCAGCTCTGCAATTTTTCAAAACTGGCTAAAAACGCCGTTTTTAAGGGTTTCAGTCCCTATTTTTTCAAAAACGTGACGTGATGTGAAGTTTTTGAACCCAGATTCGTGTTCAGCATGAAAAATCCATTCGGAAATACTAGGAAGCACCAGGTTGTTAAAAAAAAGTTCGATAGCTTAGCTCAAAAAAAATTATACTACGTGTAATATTGAAGAAAATAATAGTCTTCATATATTACAGTAAAGTACAACGTATCGTATTATACGTTTGAGGTAAAACACTGTATAGCGTAGTGTCTTACTGTTCATTGGTGCATACGATACTTTATCTAAAATAGGCAGAATAAGCACAAATATATGTGCCCAAGGAGTGGAAGTAAAATGGAGCTTGATTTTACCGCGTACGCATGCGCCTGTGTCGTCGTTAAAAGTCCGAAACCACTTAGTAGTTTAACGTAGTTTTAAAAGTTATTCTTCTCGCTCTTTTCTTTCACTTTTCTTTCACTTCTCACTCACTTTTTCCTCCTTACTGTTACTTTACCTGCGGCTCGTTACAGTACAACAAAATGCTATTTTACTGCCGCTCTGCGGACAAGACAGAAGCGCTTATTCTGCCTATAGCGATAGCTCCGTCCGGATTCGGAGTAACTGCCTTAAGAATAAACACGAGTGTGGCACGTTAGGCATCATAGCTTGAGCGCCAGGGGCAAACTTCACCCCCCCCCCCCCCCCCCCCCCCCCCCCCCCCCCCCGCCCACATTTTGACTATCTAACTATCTAACTATATATTAGGGTAAGACAATACAACTCTGAAAAATTAGTTCTTATTTTATAGGAAATAAGCTTTAAATTTTATGCAACAAAAAAAATTGTTGTTTGAAGATATTATTAGGTTTAGAGTACGAAAACGTTTAATTTCCTTGCAATTAATGGTCTGAAATGGCCCCAAAATCTGGGAATTTTGAAATATACAAAAAATACACATTTTTTATAGTTTCAAGAGTCTATGGTACAGTCAAATCTGGATTTAGTACCAGTTTTGAGGCTGACCGTAATCATAAATCCAGAGTCTCGTAACTGTTTTGCATCTCTCCTGTTTCTGTCTCTCTTTTGTCACGCCTGAGTGAGCATTGCACATTCCCCCGCAACTCCTCTCACTAATACCGAGGTTAACACATTACCGTGCTCGAAGCTTGAGATAAATCGATAATAATAATGGAGCGTGAAGCGCGAGAATCAACATAGGCGCTTAAGAATTTAAAGTTGATTTATACGATTTGCGGGTGAAGTAAAAAAAACAGAAGAAAAGCATGGAAAAAAATCCATTGAATTGAGTAAAATCGAGTGAATTTAAAATACTGAAAGTGAATCCTAAAGAATTCAAGATAAATAAATAAAAATTCCGAGTGAATTTCACGTGGATTCAAATGAACTTCAAAAATTTCAAAAATTCTGAAATATTACACTTATTTTAGTAAAATAGGAATGATCTAAAAAAATCAGAGGACTTTGATGAAATTCAGAAGAATTTGAATGAATTTAGCAAAGTTAAGAACAAAGAAATTTCCATTGAATTGAGTAAAATGGAAATGAACAGAATTTAGGGAAAATTCAACAGAAAATAAATTAATTTTTGAAAAAAGAAAGCCAAATAATGAAATAAAATTCAAGTGCATTTATACAAATATAAGGAAAATGAGAAGAATTTGATATAAGTCATAAAAATTCATGGTTAATGAAAAAAAGTTCAAGTGAATTTGTAGGTATATTATACGGAAATAATTTATCCTTAAAAAAGTAACGAACTTGTAACTAGGTCTCGGATACGGTATGAAAAATCAAACCTTAAATATTTATTTCTATGAAAAATGTATGTATGGATGGTTCGAATTTCCTACGAACAGTTCCTGAAAATTTTCGACTTAAATATAAAAAGGAAAAAATGTAATTTTTGCGATGAACTCTTCTCATACCCGATAGCTAGCTACTAAAGTCGTCGTCAAAAGTACG
>NC_046661.1:42155042-42161564 GCF_010883055.1 Belonocnema kinseyi | reverse complement strand
AGAGGGAGCTCTTCTTAATATTTTGACACCAAAATCATGTCGATACACCTTACCGACTGCGAGTAAAGCCACCCACGCTTTAACTTGACAGACTGTAAGTGCGGTTCAAAGCTGGGGGAGCTAATGAAGATAGCGTCAATGCGAATGATCGGGCGAATATTGGGACCTTTAGGTGGACGGAGCGACTAAAACACGACTTGCCAGATTTCTACGGTGTGAGTGTGTCTGAAATTGGATTACGATCTTCGTACGACGAATGCATTAACTCGCCATAAAGATAGGCTGTGCAAGACAGTACGCGTCCTGCATTCAGAATGTGATTGACTACATAACATCTGGCAGGAAATTTACCGCCAAGGTTCAAAAGTTCGCGCGCGAACTCCAGATCTGTTATCGCACACTTAACAACTCAAAGCTGCTGACCATCAGGCAGCATATTCTTAAGAGAATGCGGCTACTATCTGAGGCTAAGAGAAGTCTAGAACGAAGAGAGAGGTGGGTCAGAGAAAATCAATAGTTTCTCTCTGAGCCATCTAGACTCTTCCAAGACCTTTAACTTATTGTCGACCACCTGCCCAAACCAGATAAGGTCGATGTATTTTAGAGAGAAGTCTACGACTGGACGAAGACTCAGAGAACATAAATATCTTGAAGGAGCTGTGTGATGCCATTGCAGCACCTGAGGAAGAATGCACACTCGTCACTACCGAGTCGGAAGAGCCAGTTCCGGAGTAGTTGATGGAAGGGCGCACATTACTCCTGCCGAAAATGTGCAACTTAGCTGACCCGAAGAATTACAGGCTAATCACTTGTCTGAACACACTGTATAAGATATTCACAGCTATCCTAAGCGATAGAATTGTTTGGGCAATCGGACCTGTTTGGCATGAAATGTATGAACAACGCGACTCAAAGAAAGGCCTAGTAGAATGTCGGGAGAACCTGCTCATCGATAGATGTGTCTGCAAAGATGCAGCATCCCAACAGCGTAACCTATCGATGGCCTGGATTGATTATTGGAAAGCTTTCGGTTGAACCTCCCATTGACTTATACTCTGTCTTTTAGAAGGCTTAAAGGTTCATCCGCAAATCATTAAGTGCATAGAGAGATTGATGCCGGTTTGGAAAACCAGATTTACTATCTCATCTGGAAAAAATCGTGTGACGACTAACAAGGTCACCTTTCAGAAAGGTGTATTTCAGGGCGACACCATGAGCCCACTCCTCTTTGGCTTCACATTATTGTCACTATCTCTAGCACTTTGCCACTTCGTATGGTTATTTTGCGGCAAGCGTGGAAATCGAAAGCATAACGTCATTCGTGTATTTTACATGGATGATCCTAAGATTTATGCTAGAAACAAAGAGCCACTACATATAGATCTAGGAATTGTCGAACGATACACTAAGTGAATAGGAATGGAATTTGGGTTATACAAATGCGCCAAGGTTTATTTGAGGCGAGGAAAACCTAATGGTATCCCTAAAGACCCTGAGCTCGTCGATAGAAGCGCTATACAGAATGTGACAACTATAAAGTATACTCTTCGAAGCAGATACAAACGTCTCATCCGGCAGATTTGGTCTTGCGATCTGTCGGCGAAGAAAAAAGTATCTGTAATGAACATGCTTGCCGTCCTGGTAGTACTCTATTCATTTGGAGTGGTTCCATAGACGAAGAACGAGCTCAGACCCCTTGATATCGGGACACGAAAGGTTATGTACATGAACAAAAGCATGCATTTTAAGTCTTTTGTTCCGCGACTTTATATCTCACGCCGTCAAGGCAGTCGCAGAATATTGAATCTTAAATGTCTTCACCACTGAATTATTCTGGGTACAGCACATAGAGTCGCAAATGGAAGGGACCCTCTTTTTAAAATGGTTTGGAAGCACGAAGTAGTGGGCAAAGGTGTGCTTGTGTACAAAGCAGCGGAGGAAGCTGCTCAAGCATTCAGACTTAACTTCAGTATTAGGGGTGAACACAATGCATCAAATCTTATCTATCTCGAGTACTCACTCCTGCAAGCTCGGATTAAGAATGCACAGGAGAAAAACTTCCGTGAACAGCTCCTCGATAAGGGGATGCACGGCATTTTCCACAGAAATGTAGAGGATCAGTCAATGTCGTGTAAGTTATCTTTTGCTTTCCTCAAATCATCCGGATTGAAGCCTGGTATGGAGGGTTTCATTTTGGCGTATCAAAACAGTATCATTTCCATCTTAACATACCATCGTCACATTTTGAGCCAAGACAATTCGGATGATAGCTGCAGGGCGTGCCATGCACACCTCGAGCATCTAGCACACATATGGTACTGTACAGTTGTCCAACTCACACGGGAACGACCTACATCCAAAGGCCCAATGCGGGACTAAGAATGCTTTATTAACATTTCTGTCACTCTTACAGCATTAACCTTTATATCGCTTCTCTAAATGCTACTAGGGACTTCTTGACTTCAAGAAGTGAACCATGTTCGTTATCAAATTTTCGGCACCGGCTGACCAGAACATCATAACTAAGGAGAATTAGAAGAAAGAGAGGTATAGAAACCTTATAAGGGAGTTGCGACGATCGTACCCGGAATATTATGTTAAACTAATCGTCCTTATCGTTGGCGGTCTTGGAGGTGCTAAGCTTTTACTGGTTAATAACCTGAGAAGCATCCCTGCGTCTCAACAATATTCTAAAACACTTGCGATAAGAATGCAAAAATCGGTCGTCCTTGGGTTGCTCCGTGTCCTCAGGGTGCACGACACTTTTTCCGAATCGTCGTATAGATTCCGTCACAGACTGTAAACAGCAATCTTACGGTCGTGATACGTGGTTATGGCTGAAATTTTACCGCGATTTCGCTGGGATCGGATGCAGTTTTTCAGATTAGCATCCGCTCCTGGCGAAATCCTGCGGTTGTCCTTATGACAAACTTTTAATTATATATATAGTAACATACTGTTAAAATACAACAAATAATAATAATATACTTTCAGAGAAAAATACAGTGTATTGCTATACTGTTCGAAAACGATACAATATAGTATATTTGGATAATAGCCTGGTTTTCCAACCCTCTGAAAAACCTCAAGTTTATTTCTTAATATCCACCATTTTTCTCTCCGGCTTCTGCAACGCGATACCGCGGAGTGATAAAAGCCATCGAGTTTAATTTATGTGACGACTTGTGTTAAGAAGCTCCTTCCGAGATTCTTTTATCGTTAATGAAGCTTCATCGAGTTCATCGACATCGTTCAAATTTACAAAACTCTCGCAAATCATCCCATACGAATGTGACCAGTCCTTTTTCATCAAAATGAAAAAATACTGCTTCTTGTAATTAAAAGCTTAAGGGGAGGTTCTACACTTCAGCGGGAAAATCAGATCTATTTTTCGGAAATGAATTGCAAAGGATCTACTAAAGAAATCAACACAACCTTTTTTTTATTTAAAGATACATTCTTTCACTTTGAATCTGTATGTTTGAAAATTTTAAAACGTGAATTCTGCGACCTTGAAACGTCTTTGAACTTGTCTCTACCAAAAACAACATGAGTGTCATTGTGATATCACAGCGACCAGTTAGGTTATATGAAATAAAAAAAAATGAAATATATTTTGATTGAGGCCTGCATTGGCTATGATCGGCCGAAACGAATTTTTTTCTACATCAAATTTGTTTAAATAATGCAATATTTAATTAAAAGTTTGAAATTTCACCAAATTTTTTGACCTATTGGGGGCTGTAAAAATTTTGAAAATTAAAATTTTGAAAATCGTGCTCGGCTGATCAGGGAGGCATGTTTACTGAAGAAATAAAAAAAAACGAGTCAATTCGATAAATATTTCTAGTAAAAAGCATACCATCCAGCTCGAAAAAGGTTAGTTTTGGGAAATCGCGTTTAAAGATTCAAATGTTTTCGACTCGACACTCGATTCGACACTGAGCTAGTCAACAAATTTCGTGTGGTAAACAAAGGCACACACACACACATTCACAACATTAAGAACATGCCAGAAATAGACTAAATTACACGCCCGTCAAAAAATTGGTTCCTGGAAATGCAACAGTTCGACCGCGTCGCACCAAAACGCATGAGAAGGCCGGAGATGGGTACTTTGGAGGTCCCAAAAACATGGGAAGAAATATGTTTTCGACAAGATCCTTTTAGTGGCATATTTTTAGATACATACAGATTCGAAAAATGCAAAAAAAAGAATTTTTTGAAACTTGAAGTGTAGAACCTCCCTTTAAGGATTAATCTCATTTCCATATCGTTATGTTTGTACACAACAATCAGGACTAATCCATCGATTGTTCGACTTTATGATAAAAAAAATCACTATCATCTATTTCTGTTCTGCTTTTAAATCTATTCTTTTTGCATTGCTTTCGCTTCTGTATTATTTTTGATATCTCTCTCGAGAAAGAAAGCTTTTTGCATGTTTTAACGTCAAATTTTTCTCTTCATGATGTAGTTTATTTATCTTTGACAAGGACATTCACTATTCAGCCTTTACAAGAAATATTTTTCGAAAGATACTAAAACATTAAATTAATGTTTCACAAAGTATCAAAAGTATAAAAATGCCGCTTCAGCAAAAATTATGTTTCACAATTTCATGCTGTTCGTTCAGCTTCAGCGATTGAGATGTGGTTCAATGTGGAAGGTTAGAGTGAGTTTCCATTATAAAGGGGTAAGGAACAAGTGTGCTCTTTAGGTGGCACGAAGGGTGATTTTCTCCCTAGAAGGATAAAATCAGCATAAATCTATTGGAGGGGAAGAGTCGGCTGTGTTAGACCTACTTGTGCTCAATTACGCGCTGAGGTGAAGCAACCTTAACGCTCTTCGTGTAGGAGAAACTGCAAAGCTACAGAACACATCTCCGAAAATTAACTTCCTACGTCAAGTTAATATAATTTTAAAGTTTTTAATTAAAAATGAGAAGACGTATAAAACGTGGCTTTACAATTCTTAGTGAATTTACTCATTTTATATTAATTTATTAAACTACAAAAGTAATATATTAATTAAATTATAGTATGGAATGCACAACTATACTACTATACTACTTTGAGCGCACTCATGGCGCGCTTCTGTTAAATCTCGCGCTACACACTCGGTGTTTTTATATATCCACTGACCCGTGTAGAATATTATCGGGACAGACTTGCGTTCTGATAGGGCATTATCTAAATCTTCTAATCTAGACAGTATTAAACTCTAATTTTTTCACATTTCCGTAAAAGCCAGGATGTTTTAAAGTATCAAAGGCGAAAAGGAAACGTTAACAAAACTGAATTTTTCTCCTCTCATCTAGTCATTCTTTTCAGAAGTTATTCGGGTGCTGGCTGCCCTATCAGGACCAACAAATTTCTAAATTTTGAATCCAAATATTTTTTTACACATTTAAAAAAATATCCAGGATGTTTAAAAAATCGTTCCAAGACCATTTATTCATCCTTTTGAGATTAACCGTTTTGTTTCTAAAATTTTTTTCATGTATCATAGTTTTTTTCCTAAATTTGAATGCTTGATTTTTTTAAAAGTATTTCCGATAAAGAAAACCATATCAATTGGTCGAACATTGTTGGGTAACGAAATAGTTCTTTCTTTTCAGGCCTTAAAAACGTTCACCAAAGAGCAATCCAATCCAATCGACAACTACGACAGACACAGACGGAAGTAAAATCGTTTTTTTCTCGAGCAGTGAGTCCGAAAACGTCCATATTTGATGAAATCGGCGAAACTAAATTTTCAAATAAAACCAATACATTTTCATTGAGATAAGAATGTAAAAATGTAATATATTGTACAATAGTACTATATTTTGCTACAAAGTACAGTGAAACTCTTCTATAGCGCCGATTTTGGGACTGACGGCGGATGGGAATTAACTTATTGCAGCCCACTCCGCTTTTGTTTGTTCACGCCTGAGTACTCGCCTGAGTGATAACCGCAGATTTTGCGCACCTCGCGCAGCTTCTGTTATACCTGCCTGCGCACAGTGGGGTGAAATCGGAAAACGAGGTTCAAAATGACATTTAGAACGCACTTATGCACCGATTTTAGATTTTTTGATAAATTCAGGACTAAATTTGTCAGAAAATGGTAATAGTAAATTTTTTATTTTTTTGTTAATTTAATTTTTATGTTAACCCATCAGCTCCGGAATTTTTTCTCTCTCTCGGATTTTCAACTCCTTTTCGATGGTTCAGCTATATTACTTTAAGTAACTTAAACTAATTAGTTCATTTAATAATTTATCTAATTACTTAAATAACTGATATTTTAACTAAATAATTAAAACTTAACTAATTTATCTAATTTAAAAGAGATCAAACGCGTGGTACCGTACGGTACCGCCAGCAGCTGATGGATTAATGCAAACAGCGAAAACATGTAGATGTACCAGGTGTATACATATGAAACCGGTATTGCCATTTAGCGGCCAGTAGGCACACTTGTAGACACTGTCGGAACTTACCATTTGTGCTAATTGGCATATTGTCATCTGTCAAC
>NC_046661.1:42153368-42154942 GCF_010883055.1 Belonocnema kinseyi | reverse complement strand
GCATACTTTGAATAAAATATTTGTTATCATTCTCTTGAAATAAATGTGTTTTTTTCTTGAAAAAATACCGGTTTCATATGTATACACCTGGTATTTAATTTCATTTTATGTCTTCTAGAAAAAATTTTCCGTATACTTTTCGTCCCTTGGATTTAATGCACAAGAGTATAAGAAAGATAAAAAAATGGTTAACTTGCATAATTAGTTGTTATAAGCAAATTGTATTAACGAATATGCGACATTAGGTTTTATTCGTCTTAAAAGTATATTTCTGCTCTGAAATCCCTTGCTTTCATCGTTAGGATAATACGTGGACCTTAAAATTTAAGAGTGAATGTTATTTGTTTATTTTATAAATGAATTATATAAACAAATGCACATTTTACTACTTTTTAGGGGAAAAGAAACCGTTTTTTCTTCCGACCTTGTTTAATTATGTTGCCAGTGATGTTTTCTGAAAAATGTTTTGTCACCCATCAATGTTTGTTTATTTTATAAACAAGTTATATAAAAAAATAAACATTTTGGGCGTTTTCAAGCGAAAATAAATCGGTTTTTCCTGTATTTTTTTAAAAATTATTTGACAATGATGTTTTCAGAAAACATTTTGTATTATTTATTATAATAAATTGGCAACATTTTTCTATAGAACATCATTAGCCATATAACTTCAACAAGATCAGAAGAATAAAGGATATCCTTTCGCTTAAAAATGACTTATATGTAAATTTATTGAAATAATTTGTTCATAAAATAAGCAAATATTGATTCATGGCGAAATTTTTTCAGAAAACATCATTGGCAATATAATTTTAGCAAGGTAAGAAGAAAAACGGTTTGCTTTCGCTTAAAATCTCCCAAAATGTGCATTTATTCGTATAATTTGTTTATTAAATAATATATATTGATAGGTAGCAACATTTTTTTCAGAAAACATCAATTGAAATTTCTTGACTTTCAATATATATATATATATATATATATATAATTAAAAATTTGCCATAAGGACAACCGCCGGATTTCGCCGGGAGTGGGTGCTAATCTGAAAAATTGCATACGCTTCCAGCGAAATCCCGGTAAAATTTCAGCCACAACCACGTCTCACAACCGTGAGATAGGTGGTTACAGCCTGTAAAGGAATCAATACGGCGATTCAGCAAAAGCCTCGTGCACCCTAAGAACACGGAGTGACCCAAGGATAACGGCCTTCTGCATTTTTCCCGCAATTGTTCTAGCATATTGTTGACACACAGGGACGCTTTTTAGGCTATTAGCAAGTGAAAGCTTGGTACCCCCAAGAGCGCTGATGATAAGGACGATTAGTTTAACAAAATAGTCCGGGTACAATCGTTGCAACTCCCTTATAAGGTCTTGATACCTCTTTTTTCATTCTCCTTCGCTATGATGTTTTTGTCAGCTGGTGCCGAAAATTCGAAAACGAACATGGTTCTCTTCTCGAAGTCAAGAAGAATCATGTCAGGCCTCGAGTAAGCAACAGAAACAATTGTCGAGAATATAAAGTTCCAGTATATGGGGCACTTCCCATTCTCGACAATTGACTCAATTTCCCTAGG
>NC_046661.1:42151662-42153268 GCF_010883055.1 Belonocnema kinseyi | reverse complement strand
TGGGAAGTGCCGCATATACTGGAACTTTATATTCTCGACAATTGTTTCTATTGCTCACTCGAGGCCTGACATGGTTCTTCTTGACTTCGAGAAGCGAACCATATTATGTATCGAATTTTCGGCACCAGCTGACAAAAACATCATAACCAAGGAGAATGAAAAGAAAGAGAGGTATCGAGACCTTATAAGGGAGTTGCAACGATTGTACACGGAATATTCGGTTAAACTAATCGTCCTTATCATCGGCGCTCTGGGAGGTGCCAAGCTTTCAGTCTCTAATGGTCTAAAAAGCATCCCTGTGTGTGAACAATATGCCAAAACACTGGCGGGAAAAATGCAAAAGGCGGTAGTCCTTGGGTCACTCCGTGTTCTCAGGGTGCACGAAGCTTTTGCTGGATCGTCGTATTGATTCCTTTACAGACTGCAACCACCTATCTCACGGTTGTGAGACGTGGTTGTGGCTGAAATTTTACCGCGATTTCGCTGGAAGCGGGTGCAATTTTTCAGATTAGCACCCGCTCCCGGCGAAATCCTGCGGTTGTCCTTATGACAAATTTTTAATTATATATATATATATATGCATATGTATATATGTTTATATGTGTATATTCATTCTTCTTAGTCGTAACACCTACAATGAAATTTGTTGTTAATAGTTATTTTTTTGTCAAAAATTGTATTACTTGGCTCAAAACTGAATTATTTCCTTCAAAATTCGACAATTTTGCCAATATTCATCATTTTCGTTTAAAAATTCTTTTCTTTCGGTGGAAAATCGATTCTTTCGATTGAGGGTGTAACAGTTTCGTGGTAACTCTTAAAGAGGCCGGTCGTGTATATACTCGGTTGGTGAAAAAGCCAAATAGAAAATTTTAAATTTTGTATAAATGCACTTTCTTAAAATTGTGCTTCGATATTCAGGGTGCAAATGTTTGGTTGATACAACGCTGCTGAAGGCTGGTGACCTTCTCAGCATGAAAACAAAACACAAACCCAAGACGACTCTCTCGGCTTCAGTTCTACCTCCCCCCTCTCACAACCCTCCCTTATTAACAGAAGTTTTTGGTGGGACTGACGTTAGAACTACAATCTCCACCATATGACGATTTGATACTTAACTTTGACATGATTTCGACTCAGAAAATAAACTTATTGAATAAAGGTGTTAGTTGGGCGTATAATCTAAACAATAAATAATACAAACTACAAAATAGCCTCGGAAAGGACTGGAACTTTAAATGACAAAAGGCTTGCACACGGAAAATCTAAAGGTCATGTTTCAGGCGACGAATGGAGACTGGGTGTTTGGAATGCTAGGGGAGTAAATGATCTAAAGGTAAAAGAATTTCGTGAAACTATGGACGTGAAGAAACTAGAGATTTTATGTGTGTCTGAAACAAAGAAAAAGGGATGCGAAACCAAAGACATAAAAAACGGCGTGTTGAAAGGCGGATTTGAAAAATGGTCAGGAGTAGACTGTGAATCACGTGGTAAACAAGGAGTGGGTCTGATTTTGAATGAAAGAGCAAAGCAGCATCTCGGAGACCATGGTTTCGTGTCTCCCAGACTGCTGTGGGCTAGAATGAAAGTAGGAATCAGAAGACTA
>NC_046661.1:42149627-42151562 GCF_010883055.1 Belonocnema kinseyi | reverse complement strand
CCATTTCCCTTTCGGGGTAGGCGGACTCACTCGGTAGGGGAAAGGAGTAGTGTGTGGAAGGGATAGAGATTTTTCAGATTGATCCAGAATTCTCGTACTATTTAAGTAAATAACACGTTCGTTCCACAACACTGCTCCGACCCAGGTTGCTGATCAACCTCTCTAGCAATCACCCCAAGCGAAGAACCACACGAAGTCGTTATGTAAGGTTCCCCACTTGGGTCCATTAGTAGCCAAGGTCTTTTGTTTCAGGCGTCATTCACTCTACTGACACTCTTTTTATTAACTATTTGCCGCCATACTTTCCTGTCCTGGCATACTTCTCTAGCTTCTTTTATGTCCATGCATTTTTTCATGCAGGCTCTCGTGTTTCTGTGACTTCTTATGTCTCTTCTAACTAGGGTCTCATTCACACATTCTAACCATTCTTTCCGCAGTCTACCTCTGGGCACGCTGCCATTTACTTTACCTTCATACACTTGTTTCGTTAGTCTATTCATTTGGCATTCTCTCAACATGTCCGAACCATCTTAACCGATTTCTTTCCCATGTGTCTACTAGCGTCTCTTCTGCACCACATTCTTTTAGAATTATCTCGTTACTTACTTTGTCCATCAGGGTTTTCCCGCATATTATGCGCATGAATCTCATTTCAATTGCTTTAATTTTACTCTTATATTTTTCTTGATAAGTCCATGTCTCGCTACCGTATAGTACAGTTTTCCATTCACTCTTACACTCGGTTTGCTACCTGTATATATTGTTTTTATAGCTTGTAGGATCCATCCCTTGACTCCATACTCTTTCAGGAGTTCCCAAAGTTTACTTCTATCTACCTTGTCAAAAGCTTTTTCTAGGTCAACAAATGCACAGAAAACTTTTTTTCCTACTCTCAAACTTTTTTCTGTTATTTGCCTTAAGCAAAATATTTGATCCGTACATGTCCTTCCTGACATAAACCCACTTTGGACTTCCCAAATCTTTGCTTCTGTTATTTTCATTACCCTACGAATAAGTATTTTTCAATATATTTTACTTACGGTGCTTAATAAGCTAATCCCTCTGTAATTATTGCACTCGCTTTTATCTCCCTTTCTCTTGTATATTGATACGATAATCGCTTTTTTCCAATTGTCTGGGACGTCTCCCATCTCGAAACATAAAGTTATCAATTCGCAAGGTCTATGTGGTATGCACGCGTCACCGTGTTTAAGCATTTCAGCGTTAATACCGTCTACCCCGGCAGCCTTACCGTTTTTCAAGTTCTTAATTATATCCCTAACCTCAGTGACACAGACTTTTTCAATTGAGTTTTCCATCGCATCGTGTTCAACATCGCAGTTGTGGTGCCCTATAGCTTCATCTCCGAATTGTCTCCTAAAATAGTCTCTGAAAGCCTCTAGTATTCGATCGTATTCGATCGTACATCTAACAAGGATATTCCGTAACATTGTCTAGGCACCCTCTATATCTTTGTTTTTTATACGGTCCTCCCACGTTGCCCTATCTATGCTTTCGATTATCTTATTTCGGAAATCTATTCACACATCCGGTTTCTGTAGGTTCTCAATTTTGATTTGCGTTTATTTTTCTTTCTTGGTTCTATTTTTTCTCCATCCCCGACCTAAGTTAATTTTTAAGATCAGAAGGTAATCATCAGCTTTGCATTCAGGACCCCTCATGACTCATGTATCTTTGACTAACTCTCTTAGTCTTTCATCCGCAACAACAAAGTCAATTATACTGCGGCTATTTCCTTTAGACCAGGTGTACATGTGGATCATTTTATGCCTAAACCAAGTATTTGTAATAAACAGAACCCCTTTTAAGCACAGACCAACTAATTTATCTCCGTTATAGTTTGTTCTTGGATCCCCAAAATTACCTAATACTCTTTCTGTATCCTGATTTTGGATGCCCACCCGACCGTTCATG
>NC_046661.1:42134540-42149527 GCF_010883055.1 Belonocnema kinseyi | reverse complement strand
TTGTCGTAAGGACAACCGCAGGATTTCGCCGAGAGCGGGTGCTAATCTGTAAAATTGCTTACAAAATAAACAAATATTTATGAATGGCAGAGATTTCTTCAGATAACATCATTATTGGCAATATAATTTCAACAAGGTCGGAAGAAAAACTGTTTCTTTTCGCCTAAAAACGGCCATAATGTGCATTTGTTTATATAATTTGTTTATAAAATAAAGAAATAACATTTACTCTTAAATTTTAATGTCCACGTATTATCCTAACGATGAAAGCAAGCGATTTCAGAGCAGAAATATACTTTGAAGGCGAATAAACCCTAATGTTGAGTATTTGTTAATACAATTTGTTTATAACAATTGAATATGAGTGTTAACCATTCTTTTTATCTTTCTTACACCTTTGTGCATTAAATCCAAGGGACCAAAAGTACAAGAAAAATTTTGTCTAGAAGTTAAAAAATGAAATTAAAAAAATCGACATTTCTTTCGCTGTTTGCATTGAAATAAAAATTAAATAAACAAAAAAATAAAAATTCTAATCTCACCAGTTTTCGAAAAATTTAGCCCTGAATTTTTCAACAACAAAAAATCTGAAATCGGTGCATAATTGCGTTCTAAATGACATTTTGAACCTAATTTTCCGATTACACTCCACTTAGTCCAGCCATCTGGTACTATTAGATGGCAATTTCTGGGGCAGTAATTTTTTCTGCTAAGTACTTCATTTGGGGGTGCATAATATGGGGTCAGGTTCTGTGAACATGATTTCATTCCGGAACATGGAAATTTTTTTGGACAAAGATGCAAGATATCACATTCCATTAGATTGGTGCTTTCCTTTGCATTTTAGAGGTAAAAGTGTTCTTACAAAAATTGAAATAGATCAAATTCTGCGGAAAACTAAAAAATAAAAAACTTTGTCCTATTACCAATAGTCTCGCAGTTATGGCCTTTCAAAAACCCCTGATTTTTTCAATTTTCTTCAAAAAATCTCAGGTTTTCTTTGTTTCTCTGTAGCTTAGATCCTAATAGCCAGATTTAAAAATGGTCAACAGATGAATTAAAGTAGACGTAAATACCTGTAATTTAAAAAAAACATTATCCCAACTATAATAGATTACGACTTAGCACCCTCTAAATGTGCCCCACTTCGACCTAAATTTTCAATGAAATGCCCAGAGATCAGTTTTTTGTAAATATCTCGTTTCGGGGTTATCACGGAAGAATGTTCCTACAGAATTAATATAAGAGGACTTAATTCTATTTAAGATAAAAAAAGGAAATGGTCCTACTCCTAATAGGTCACGATTAATGACTAACTATTATAGTTAGGACAATGTTTTTGTTGTTGAAATTACAGATATTTCCGTCTACTTTAATTTATCTGTTGACCATTTTTAGATATCTCCACGAAGTAATAGTAAGGAGAAGAAACTCTCTGCTACGAAAGCATGGCAACTTTTTCGGAATAGATGTCCTGACTTTTAAGTGAAATATCTGCGAGCGCCACAAAGATACACGAAGTACTGTCGCCAAGAGCCGAAAGAGTTACCACCTATTTCAGCGCTAAATTTGAATGATAAAATGCTTTGAAATTAAGATGATATCAAATTCATGTAATTTAAAAAATCGGAATCTTAAATTAAGGTTTCAGTGATATTTACAAAACTAACTATTTATAAAAATGTTCTGTAACAATTATTAGTATTTACTGTTTTGTGAAAATAAACTTCATTTACCTCTTTGACCAACTTCAAAATGCTGTTTCGAATTGAAGGTTTCAAATTGAATTCATCAAAGTTATAGAATTTTTAATTTCAAAATCAAAAACTCGCTTAATTTTAAATTGTGAAATGCCCAAATTAAAAATTCTTTAGTTTAAAATTCAAAGTTCTACGTTTTTTAGGAATTACAATATTAACCATACTGCTGAGTCCACCTTTCCACCAGCCTTATATCTCACATTCTTGATTTTTTTACATCCTCGTATAACACACATTATCTACAAAATTATTACAACGAATATTAGTAATGTTACGAAAATTACAGAATTGCAATCGACACCATTTAACCTATAAATTACTTTTGTGCGACTTAAAAAAAAATCACTTTTTGAAAGTTTATATGCAAGCTAACTCCGAATTAAATTATGCATTAAATACTTACGGCTTCGAAATATATGTATCTTTTTCAAAATGATCAACAATGAAAAAACAGTACATAACACAGCAGGAAAACAACTTTTGCTTTGCCTCACATTAAAATGACAGCCATGACACTCGTCTCTCGGCACTGTCGGATTCGCAGATATTCCATTGGTTTCTTATTAATATTACTTCGTGGATGTGTCGATCAGGATCCGAGCTACAGAGAAACAAAAAAAATACATATGATTTTTGGCAAAAAATTTGAAAAAAATCGGGGTTTTTTTGAAGGCCGTATCACCGAGACTATTGGTGACAGGACAACTTTTTTTTTTTAGTTTTACGAAATATTTTATCTACTTTAATTTTTGTAAGAAAACTTTCACCTCTCAAATGCACAGGAAAGCACCAATCCAATGGAACGTGATATTTACCAACTTTTCCCCCAAAAATGTCGGTGTTCCGAGCTAAAATCCTATTCACATAAGCTGACCTCAACCCCCAAATGAAGTACTTAACAGAAAAAAATTACGGTCCCAGAAATTACCATCTTCGCCTTATTTTTCGACCAGATGACTCGAATAATTGTGCTGCGGCGCGGCGTGGCATCAATTCTCGGAAGGGCTATTTAACTGTACTATTTCACTGTACTACTTTATTAGAATATTCCGTTTTAACACTAATGAAAGATGTGTTACAATATTTTTACTACAGTTCTGTATTGTATAGTATTTTGATGAAGTTATTTTTGTGAATTATAGTATTGAAATACTTTGCAACTGCAGCTCTTATTGAATTTAATATCTATCCACGTTTTTATTATTTGTGTGAATTTTCTCTAATAATTTATGCTACAGAAAAAAAATTGGGTGCCCAATAATTTTGGTCAAAAACATGTAATAATGCTCGCTTCAGCTGAAGTCAAGATCTTCTTTGCGCCAGAATTTAGAGCTTATTTAGTGCTAATATATAGCTCAAAAACTCAATGTTGTGCCCGTTAATTTTGTTTAAAAACATGTAGTAATGCTAGCTTCAGCTGAAACCACAGCTCCGACATGTGAAACTCGGAAACTATTAGTGGTTTTAAATTCTCCTTTACACGGGAATTTAGTGCTAATTGAGTGATCTGGATTTGTGATATGCACAACATCCGGGCACTTTTTTTACTGCGACATTTAGTTTTTGCGGCATATATTAGCACTTACTTAGCACGAAATTTCTGCGCAAAAGCGAATTTTATACGACTAATAGTTTTCGAGTTTCAAATACCAGAGTCTCTTGAAGCCAACATTACTACATGTTTTTGACTAAAATTACTGGGCACAAAATTTAGTTTTTACGGCATATATTGGCACTAAATAAGCACTAAATTCCTGCACAAAAGAGAGTTTGATACGGCTAATAGTTTCAGAGTTACATTTACCAGAGTCAGCAGAAGCCAGCATTACTACATGTTTTTATCCAAAATTATCGGGCAAAAAATTTTGATTTCGTGGCATATATTCGCACTAAATAAGCACGCACTTCCTGCACAACGAAGAATTTGATACCACTAATAGTTTCCGAGTTTTACGTACCAGAGTCACCTAAAACCAAGCAATGCAATAAAATTATTTTGTTTTGGTTACAATATGATTTCGTTAAAGGAAAATTAGTATTTTGTAACAATGAAAAAAATACAACATTCATGCGAGAAAACAATAAAGTGAGAAAACAGAATTGAATCAATAAAAAGCGTTCTATTTGCAAATAATTTGTTTAATTAATCACAATAGAATTTCATCAGGATAATCCGTGATTATAAACGAAATTATAATTACGTGAAAAACTTCTTCCTAAATCATATATATTTTACTGAATCAAAGCAATTTTCTTTAAGCTTTTCTTTAAAACATGAATATTTGGTTTTATTTTGCAATACAGAATAAAGAATCTATGTTCATAATCCTAAATATTCTAAAGTTTAGACAAAGAGCAATCTTCCTTCATTTTACAATAAAATTTGATTTTATTCAGAACTCTTTTAAAACTTCACAGGTTAAAATGAAAATATGTTTCTTTCTCGGGGATATATCAATTTCCATCCGTCATATTGAAAACTAGGACTTAATTTTGTTACCTTAATTTTTTTTCCATGTACAGACTTTTACTATAATTTCTTTAATATTCATTAATTGTACTTTACTATGTCGTCTCTACAAATGAGGCAAGATCTAATGACCTTCTCTCCCCATATATCCCTTACTTCGTTCTTAAGCTATTAAATAACTCGTATGTCTTATTAGCGCTTCGCTTGATGCGAGGGAGAGAGTTTTAGCAATTTTGGGGTGGGATAAAATAACGACTGAGTTATAGGGGAAGGGCAAGGGGATAGTTATTACCAACATTGTAAGAGATGCGAAACTTTGCTCGCAGCAAATCACATCAATGATTATGGGGATTATAATCATTCTTTTAGTTCAAGTTTAGATTTTTATACTATAGAAATAACATTTTTCGTATACAATAATAGAATCCAACTCGAACTTGAACTATTTTTTTTCAAAATTTGACTCAGGTGAACCCGGTTTTTCATCATACCCACGGACTAAGTCAAGTGACTGATGAGATGAGGATGTTAAAAGTTAATTTAATACGATTTTAGGAATCTCTTGCGATGATGTTGTAGGTACAAAATTAAGAGCATGGTTTATTTTGGAGTTTGTCTTTTACCGCTGTTCTACTTAAACAGTGGCCGCGGGCGTTGGAGGTGACAAATGGTCACCTCTGGATGCTTTCTTTATTATTATTTTTTTTTAACTTTTACTCGGGTGAACCCAGTTTTTTACCAAAGCCACGGTCTAAGTGGAGTGACTGATGAGCTGCGGATGTAATAAGTTAATTTAATACGATTTTTGAAATGTCTTGCGGTGATGTTGTAGGTACAAAATTACGAGCATGGTGTGGTTCGGGGTTCCCTTCTGGATGCTTTCTTATTTTTGTAAAACTTTTACTCGCGTGAACCCAATTATACGCCATAGCCACGGACTAAGTCAAGTGACTGATAAGATTAGGATGTTATAAGTTAATTTAATACGCTGCTTAAATCTGCTGCGATGATGTTGAAGGTACAAAATTACAAACGGACGCGAGTGTTGGAGGTGCCCAGAGTCACCTCTGGATGCTTTCTTAGATTGCCATCTGCTGCTCCATAGGGTTTTAGTCGCTTGCTTCATGATGGTCAAGAAAGTTTCTTACAGTGCGACTGGTGTATCATAAAACGGCCTTTTGACCTGCTACCAATACTCTACTGACTCCTAAATATTCAAGATGTTCAGTGCATCTTAAGTTCACATTGACTGTAGCCGAAATCACAGTGGGACGAATAGATGCATGATTCACATTTCTCCATATGGTATTTACTGATTCTGGGCTGAACTAGCGTACAGCTTCAGGTCATCCATGTATAGAAGATAAGTCACTTGATGACCGTCCTCATTATCATGAATTCTGAATCCATGAGACATGCTGTTTAGTGTTTTGGTCAATGGATTTGACGCTAAACAGAACCATAGAGCACTGAAGGAGTCACCTTAAAATATACCCGTCGTAATGCGTATTGATCTAGTTATCCTTGATTGTCCATGATCAAAATACTTAATTCTTCTACCCCAGAGCCGCATCACAAAACTTAGAAAGTTCATAATGCGTGTGCAAATTTTGTAAAGTTTTAAGACTTCAAGCAAATAATCATGCTTCACGGAAAGAAACACTTGCTTGTAGTCAATGTATGCCATTGATGCTTACGAGCTTTAGTCATGGCAACAGCATCTATAGTAACTAGATCTTTACAACCTCGCGAGTTTTTACAACATCCTAGAGTATAGAGCATGGCATCCTAGAGCATAAAGCATGGCTTCAGATCTGAGTGTTCAATGATCTTCGGAAAACACCTTGCCATCGCATGATGCACACTCGTCAGGTACTTGTACCAGAAGTTGTGCAACATATCTGGACCTGGAGCTTTCCTGTTACTTGCTCTTTTCAAGACCGCTGAAACATCTAAAGCTGTGATGTTTGCCAGCTGCTTTTCAGGATTATTGCTTGCCTTTGCTTTCTCCAGTTTGAACCACGCAGTGTCCAAATTGCATCTATTTATTTTTCCCCAAACACCCGAACAATAGTTAGTCATATCTTCCAACTGAGGGACTTCGGTGTCTTGCTGGTTATTTTGCTTTACAGTCTTGAATCTCATCCAATATTGCTGCTGTCAATGTCTCGATGTACCGAGGGTTGAAGATTTTAGTAACATGATTTATCAGCTTTCTTGTTCTATTTCCTTTTCTATATTAAGTTAATCGACCTAATTTTCACCTTAATTTGCTGACATTTATATCCAATCTGATTTTTCATGGTGAATCTCGATCCCTTGATGGGACAAAAACTGCATTTGCAGGCTTAGTTCTGCGGCCCAACGTTCTAACGGTTGCCACAGCTGCACAGTATACAAGAGGTTGCACCTCTAACGCTTATTGTATTACGTTCAAATACGTAGATAAAACTTGAGGTAAAGCCTTGCTGTTAATGTGTTCTATTATTGTCCGCAGATCATTTGTGGTGTTCATTTTGGGCACAGAATGCCGTAGTGTTTGTTCTACATATCTAAACACTAGTCAAGCATGCCCAAAATTCCTTCAAGGTGTTGTAGTATTTCTGGGATTTCGCTATCCAGATCATCGTTATTAATATCTGGATGTGGTTCTAATGGATACGGTACATGATGTTCATTATCCCTAGCACCTATGCCTTCAGCTTTAATTAAGTCTTTGTTGACCACATCTTCTAAGGGGAGTTCATCAATAGGAAGTTGCTGTTCCACTTCTATTTTAATAGCAGCGTTTTCAGCAACCGAAAGCAATCTGTTTACAGATATTAAGCGTTTTTTATCCGAGAAATTCTGCTCATTTATTTTTGTGGATAGCTCTGGGTATTTAAGTAAAGAGAGTCTATGACGTCCTCTCCTCACACTTTGCCCATATTTCTTTGCCGAAAAATAAAGGCGCGTAGAATCTCTGTTTATATGGTGTGTCCATTTTCGTCGCTTCTTTGGTTGCTGAACATCTGCTTCTGCCTCTGGTTGTATAAGGCCATCCAACTTTGGAGGATGTGGTGGTGTTCGATCATCAACAAGTTGAGGAAGAACATTAATTGCCCCTGCTTGACCGTATGACTCGGCTTCCTCTAACTGATGTCCATTGCCGTCGTTTCTTCACGCCAAATTAACCTATTGTTTAATTTCTATTGCCCGGTCTTCGGTGATGTGTAGATTAGTCCTAATGTCCTTCACCTTAGCAATAAGATCTCTTAGTGCGACTTTCTGTATAATAGAATACTTTACAACAAATTTCGTTCTTAAATTGTGTCCTTGTTCCATTTTCGTTTCAAACTTTGCAATTTCGTAACAGAGACGCACCTATTTCTCTTTCATTGTGGTGTCACACTTGATGCTCTCCTACGGTATTTCTGTCGAGATGGTTGGCTGCAAATAGCTCACGCTAGCCAAAGCATCCTCAGCAGGCACAGTTGATGTTCCACTGCTTACGGTTTGTCGCAGATGTTCTTGCTCGCCAGCTGTTTAATTGATGAAATGTGGCTGACCATCTGGCAGCTTACCATCGCCATCGTCCCGCATGCTGTGGCCCCCAAGTTTGGTAATATAACAATTTTATAGCCGCATTGTGCCTCTCTATGTACCCGTAGAATGCACACTTTGAGCATCCACTGAAAACTTGTCCAAGTGTTAGTCTAGAATTCTCGTGTTACTCATTTAGGTAACACGTTTATTCCGCAACACTGATCCGACCCAGGTTGCTGATCAATCTCTCTAGCAATACCCCTAAGTGAAGAGACTCACAGAGGCGCCATGTGAAGTTCCCCACTCGGGCCCATTAGTATTCACAGTCTTCTATTTCAGGCGTATTTTCATGCAAGCTCCCGTGTTTCTGTGGCTTCTTATGTCTATTTTCATTGGGGTCTCATTTTCACATTATAACCATTCTTTACGTGGTCTGCCATTCAGGTTTTACAACTAACTCACGTATATTATCATAAAATTCTGAATAGTGAACCACACTAAACTTGAGCCTTATAGTTAAAAGTCTAATTTTCCTGGCTCGCACGCAAATGTTTCTCCTATCGTATATGACTGTATTGTTAATATACACGGGCAAACTTCAGAAAATTCTACTAATTTTATTCTGAAATTCGCTCTATAATGATACTTAATTGTAAATCAATTCTTCGTTTCCTATTTTCATTCAATCAAAATGATCACCATGTTTTTCAAATATGTGTATAAATCCCAGGAGTTTTTGAAATAGTATTTTTCCATTTACTATAGAAGCGTAAAGAAAAGTTTAAAGTCTGACCTGATATATAACAAACGACTGTATAAAATTATTTTAATAAATTTCTATATTTTTGTCTGAATGATTGCCAAAAAGTGGAACATTTTACGTAAGAAATTTTTGAAAAAATATCCACTTTTTTAAATTAAGAGATCAAGGAATGTATTTGTGATGGATATGAATTTTACACGTTGCTAAAGGTCTCGTGGCAGTTTCTCATTTTGTAGTATATAATAATTCAATATGGACTGTTACCTGAAATTTTGTAAATAATAGTACGAAAACGTAGTGATCATTATTAACTTCTGTTCCAAATCGGCCTTGATAAATTAATTTTTAGCTATACTAAAATTATAATTAACAATTCTAGCCAGCATTAAGACTAGTTTGTATAATTATTTGTGAATTGTATCCTTAAATCGCAATGCAGGGTAACAAGACAAAAAACTTTTGAGAGAGGCTGTGAAGCGATTTTTAAAGTCTTAAAATTTATAATATTGAATTCTTGTTTTTCATATTTTTTAACTCAATATAAGTGATATATGTGAATATTTTATATTAAAATATGGTGTTAAGATTATATAGTATTTTTATTTTTAATTTTGAAGTTTGGGACAGGTGCGTAACAATACATTTTGCGTATTTTTTTATTTATAATTTCTAAGCTAAGTTGCTTAAAATTTTCAAAGTCTACTTAACTGTGCTTTGATATAAGTACTTTACTAAGATGATATTAGAAAAACTGTATTATTCTAAGGAAAAATTGGGGAATTACTCAAAAATTACTATGAAAACCCCCTATAAAATTAAATTGCTAGCAAATACTTATATTTTATATTCTGGTTTATGTACCGTTGCATATAATTTATAAAATAAATATTGTAATATTTTTTATATTTCATTTTACAGGAAACATAAGAACTAAAGTAGTCCTCGACGTTGAGACGAAGAAAGGTTACTGGCTGACAGTCTACGCACAAGATCACGGAGTGGTTCCTCTCAGTTCCAAGCAAGAAGTAAGTTCTAAAAAATAAAATTATTCCGGGATAAAATACTTTAAATTTTACAATTTTTTGCCTAATTTGTTATTTACAATTAGTACATGATGAATAATATAGATAATATACAAACTTATAAGAGTATTTACTAGGCATAATATTATTACGATCTCTATTGTTATAAATTACCAGTAAATAATACTGAAGAGGGCTGGGGACATCCGTGTGAATTCTGAGTTGAGTGTGCGAGAGAGACAGAAATATGATAAGCACGCCCCAAAGGGTGGAGCTTCTGAGTGAAAAAAAAATTTCGACAGCTAATCACAGTTGAAATATTTTCAGAAAAAAGGGTACATAATAAAAAAAGTGTGAAAAAAATTTCCTGCGAGAAAGTAATAATCAGGGGACCGTCAGCCAGGTTCAGGCATTGTCTGGAAAACGGTACCCTTGCAGCGGGTGGTAGTTTGTCGAGCGGACGGTTTTTGGCCTCGCGAGACCCTCCCATTGTTTGAGATTAGACACAGCGGATAAAAATCAGAATCTTGTACAATATTCATGAATGAAATTTTAATGTACTGCATTAGCCTCGTTATATTATTATGAGTAAATCAAAAAAAGATTGAAAAAATCGGTCAATAGTTTCAATGTTAGTTGATCGTTAAAGCTTTATTTTCCTAACTCGTTTACCAATCCAAGCATTCCACATAATTTATAATTATTATTAATGGTTTTAAATACCCATTGTTACATGCCTATTGTTTTGTAAATTTGTGAAATAATCATTACTTTTGTTGTTGTTACAATAATACCGTTTTCTATGAAAAAAGTGACTCCTAAATGTATATATCATTCGATTCAGAATTTCAAGAAACGTGCAAATTCGTTGAACGTCAGAGTTTGAAATTTTGAAAATGCTCCATTTGAGTTTTCATCTAATCCAAACATTTCATTTGGATAATTTCGAAATATACTTGACATCCAATGAAAATTTGGACCGAAACTTCTCAATATACTAGAAAAAAGTATTTTCTATTGAAATCTTACTCTCTAATTGTGAAATAATAATGACAGGGCCAGAAATTCGTCTTATAAAAAGCAGGATTACTTAGATCAAGCATGTTTTTAATATTGTAAATTATCATTGAAATTTTACACATATCTCTTCTACCTTATTTTTTTACGAATCCAGACATATAACAAATTTTATAAGTATTTACAATGTTTTTACAAAAAAAAAAAACGGTCGCAATAAGTCGAAATAAAATTTGAAATGTTGAAAAAGCTCTATTTGAATTTTCATCTAATCAAAACATTTCATTAGGGTAATTTCGAAATACACTTTATAACCAATGAAAATTTTGACTCAAATTTCTCAAAATTCCAGAAAAACGTGTTTTCTGTTGCAATCTTACTCTCTAGCTTTGAAATTATAATTACAGACCCAGAAATTGGTCTTACAAGAAGCAGGATCAGTGAGATCAAGCATGTTTTTATTATTGTAAATTATCATTGCAATTTTACACATATCTCTTCTACCTTATTTTTTTATGGATCCAGACATACAACATACTTTATAATTATTTACAATGTTTTTACAAAAAAAAAAGGTCGCAATAAGTCGAAATAAAGTTTGAAATGTTGAAAGTGCTCTTTTTGAATTTTCATCTAATCGAATGATTTCATTAAGACATTTTTTAAATACATACCTTATATCCAATGCTTTTCTTAAATAAATATGAAAAAACAGAGGTCAACGAAGTATGTGCACGGAGTAAATTATAGGCAAGTAACTACCAATCTTGACGAAAGTTGCAAAAATTTGCTAAAAATACTTCTCTGACGTTCAACGGATTTGCACGTTTCGTGAAATTCTGAATCGATTGGTATATACTTTTAGAAGTCACTTTTTTCATAAAAAATGCTACTATATCAACAATAACCTTAGTCAAAGTTACCCTACTTTTGAAAAATTATTTCCGGGATCGTAATGGTTGTTTCACAAATTTACAACATTAAAAACATCTATTGACTTTTCATCTACAAGTACGAGGTGTGTTCAAAAAGTAAGGTGACTTTTCAATTTTCGCGGGCTACGTACATTCAAGTTTTAAATTTTTTGTTTTGTTGTGTTGGTACACTCGTCACGATCATATGTTCACAGTTTTGATTATGTAGCTCGGTTTGTTTTTCTGGCAGAGGCGTAAAAGGTTAGAAGGTTAGAAGGGTTTGGTGTGCTCGGCGATTTTATTCTTTCGAAAAAAATGGAGCAAAGAGTTTGCATTAAATTTTGTGTGAAAAATGGAATCCAGTGCTCTAAAACTCTTGAAATTTTGACAGTTGCATACAGTGAGTCTACTCTGAGTAAGAAAAATGTGTATAAGTGGTACAAGCTGTTCCAAGAAGGCCGAGAGTATGTCGAAGACGAACCTCGCCCTGGGCGTCTCAGCACGTCAACAACAGATGAAAACGTTCAAGCAGTGGAAGAAATGGTGTTGAAAAATCGCCGAATTACCATCAGAGAAGTTGCTGAAGATGTTGGCATATCGGTTGGCTCATGCCATGCTATCTTTTCGCAAAAAACGTCCGGAACTTTCGAAAAACAATTCGTGGCTTTTGCATCACGATAATGCACCTGCTCATTCATCGTTGCTTGTGAAAGATTTTCTGACCAAAAACAGCACCACTGTCATGCCACAGCCTCCATATTCACCGGATTTGGCCCCCAGTGACTTTTTTCTTTTCCCAAACCTGAAGAGACCCATGAAAGGACATCGATTTTCAACGATTGTGGAGATAAAAACTGCATCGCTGAAAGAACTCAAGGCCATACCACAAAATGATTATCAGAAGTGCTTCGATGATTGGAAAAAGCGTTGGCACAAGTGTATTATATCTGAGGGGGATTACTTTGAAGGGGACAACATAAATATTGAGGAATAAATGAATATTTTTTTAGAAAACCATAAAGTCACTTTATTTTTTGAACACACCTCGTATATGTACCTATATAAACAAATTTTCTTCAATAAATATGAAAAAACAGAGGTGAAGGAAGTATTTGCACGGAAGAAATTGAAGGCGAGTAACTACCAATCTTGACGGAAGTTGCAAAAATTTGCTAAAAATACTTCTCTGACGTTCAACGGATTTGCACGTTTCGTGAAATTCTGAATATTTGGCCGCTAGAATCGGTAGTTACTGGCCTTACATTTGCTCAATGCAGACACTTCGTTAAACTCTGTTTTTTCATATTTATTTAAGAAAAATTGTTTAGATAGGTACATAAACTTGTAGATGAAAAGTCGATAGATGTTATTAATGTTGTAAATTTGTGAAATAATCATTACGAGCCGAGAAATTAGTCTTCAAAAGTAGGGTAACTTTGACAAAGCTTATTGTTAATTTAAGAAATGTTTATTGCAATTACAAAACACTATAGATATAGAGCATTCTTTTCTGAAAGCGGAAATACCATATAAGTCATATTTTTCATTGTACTTTCGAAGAAAATAGAGTGCAACGATGACCTTATAAAAGCTCATGTACCCAGCCCTCTTAATAGCGCTTGAAAATATACTGGTCATGCAAACGTAAGCATTCATTTATCAGTAATTTTGCTGGTAACCGCAAGCAAAATTTGATAAATGTGTTCTCGGAAAGTGTTAACTTCTTCTGTTTAATTTTCATTTCTTTATTTTTTAATAATTAAAATTTTTTAACTTTTTTTATCTCTCCCGAATAAAGTTTGGCTTGACACTTACATGGTTATGCCGCGATACCCTTCATTTTATATGAAATACGATATTGACCATCAGTATTTATTACTATTAAGTAGGCAGTTCATTCTGCATAAACGAAACTATCAATAGTGAATATTTGTCAACACTAATGATTAATAGTGATCACTATTGAATACTTTCAGGTCATTTCGATAAAATCCTAAAGCGTTTTAGATATTTAGAAAAATTTATAAGCTTAATTAGTCTTTATTTTGTTATATAATTAATTTATTGTTTGAAATTAAAATACAATATACTAAGTATAATTTAAAAGATGTTTTGCACGACGTTATTTACAATCCTAAGACAATAAATACAATTTATTGAATAAACCATTTTTATTAAATCTTTTTAAATAATTTTATCAGCAACAATCATTTCTTCTTAAAAGTATACTTGGCCATTAAAGTAATTCTTGTGGCAGAAAGTAATTCTTATCTTTTTATTTAAAAGGCAGAAAGAGCAGGTTTAATACAAACTGATAAAATTTTATTTTTAAGTAAAAAAACGTTTAGACAGAAGCTTAAAAGTCGCCGATCAGCTGTTTTTAAAAGTATTTTTGTACTTGATTCCTTAATTTTTGTAGTATAATAAATCAGAGATGTGATAAATGATATGCAATCAACTTTAGTGTGTATTTTAATGTTAAACAAGGTTTCGCCAATTTAAAATAAAGCTCCCATACAAAAACAAAAGGAGAGATCCTGGAACAATGTATTCTTCCAGGAAGAAGAAGAATGTTGCTTATAACATTAATTAAATGATTTAATAAAAACGGGTTAGTGAAAAAATGTTATTCATTGTTTAACGATTGCAAATCGCTTCATAACAAAGCTGGTAAATTCTACGGGTTCATTCTATTTTAATTTTAAACTCTAAGGGAATTATAAAAAGTAATAAAAACTAATTATGCTTAAATTTAGGTTTTTTCTAAGTGCCTGAAACTTTTTAGAAATTTTGGGAAATTACTAGTTGTGAGGAATGAGATGTTTCTTCAATATAGTACTTATTAGTACCACTATTGAACACTGTTGACCAATATCAATATTAATTATTATTTATGACTAATTATCGATATCTATCTATACTATATTTATCCCTATTTCAGTTACCAATTTCAATTTTAATTGGCAAATGCGTATTATAACTCTTCGTCTTTAACTTTTATTGAAAATAAACAATATTCGTCTTTTGTAAATGCTAACTAATTTATATTAATTTTTTATGTATAGAAAATATTACTTTGATTTATTTCAGGTTTACATTGAAGTACTGGACGAAAATGACAATATTCCTCTTACCGAGCTTCCTGTATATTATCCCTCAGTACCTGAAAACTCACCAGCTGGTGTGAATGTGGTTCAAATACGAGCGTTCGATCGTGATGTCTCGTCTCAAGAATTCACTTTTTCTATCACGAGTGGCAATCCAGAAGGCTATTTCCTTATCAACTCTACTACCGGTAAGTGCCACTTGTCCCAACCACATATCTTATTTTTTATCTTAGCAGTCATCTGCTACCAATGATATTCATTTAGATGAAAGATACATAACTAATACATCCTTAAGATATTTCAATACCTACCAGGTGTATACATATGAAACCGGTATTGCCATTTAGCGGCCAGTAGGAACACTTGTAGGCACTGTCGGAACTTACCATTTGTGCTAATTGGCGTATTG
>NC_046661.1:42130551-42134440 GCF_010883055.1 Belonocnema kinseyi | reverse complement strand
ACAACCGCGTGATTTCGCCGGAAGCGGGTGCTAATCTGAGAAACTGCACCCGCTCCCAGGAAAATCACGTCTCACGACCGTGAGATAGGTGGTTACCGTCTGTGGCGGACTTAATACAATGAACCGGCAAAACTCTCATGCACGATAAGGAGGCGGAGTGCAAAGTAAAAAAAAGTGTTCAAAATGATACCAAAATCAATATCATTTTGATACGCAACAAAAATGATATCGAATTCAACAGAATTTTGATCGGCCGGAATATATGATCTACTTTTGAGATCATAATAATCTGACTCGGGATCATCTGTGAAGTCAAACCAAGATATGGCTTATGTTCTTAGAGTACTTTATCTCATATGCAAGCTTTTTATGGTTTCTGATCGTGCAGTTTACATGAAAATTAAAAAAAAAAAACGGAATCTGGTATTAGAAAATTTCACCTGTTAAGTGTAGTTCTCACTCCCGTGCGGTTAGATACAATTTTTCGGTTATGTCGTTATGACACTGGCGCCAAGAATTGGCGGCCATTTTGTTTATTCTGAAAAATTAACCAAAAAATAAAATCAACTTGGTCCAAATGGACTGATTATTATGATCCCGACAGTCAAATGATCGTTGGAGCAAAACGCTCTGCAACAAAATTGATACTTTTTATTACTGTGTGACCCAATTGCGACCGGCTTCTGCATTTTGCCCACAAGTGTCTTAGCATCTTGTTGAAATTCAGGGATGCTTTTGCCAGTGAAAGCTTGACACCTCCAAGAGCGCCGATGATAAGGACCGTCGTAACTCTCTAATAAGGTCTCAATAACTATCTTTCTTTTCATTCTGCTTGGCTATGATATTCTGGTCAGCTGATGCCGAAAATTCGATAACGAACATGGTTCGCTTCTCGAAGTCAAGAAGAACTATTTCAGACCTCGAGTGTGCAACAGAAACAATTGTTGAGAATATAAAGTTCCAGTATATGCGGCACTTCTTATTCACGACAATTGATTCGATTTCCTTGGGAGCATTTAGCGGTGCGGTATTAAGGCTAATGTGTTAAGAGTGACAGAGATGGTAATAAAGCACTCTTAGTGCTGCATTATGCCTTTGGATAAAGGTCGTTCCCGCATGAGCTGGACAGCTATACACTGTTCCCCGAGAGAAGACCCTACAAAACGACGAATTTTGGTTTTCTTCGCGCAACCCATTTTTCAATTTTTCAAAAAGGCGGGATTTTTGGGATGTTTCAGCCAATCTGAATTGAAGCTCTTCAAGTTCATGAAAAAAATTTTCCTATGTTGATTTACGAGACTGGCGGACAGTGGGCTTTATGTTTTTTACGACTTTTCTGTTTGTTTACCGACCTCAGTTTGGGTGAACTTACTCTAGCAGAGGTCTTTCGTCCATAGGCAGGTCAAAGTAAGGAGATTAAAAAAATATATATTGAAATTAGCGATTTGAAAATATCATAATCAGCATCTAAGAATTTTTCCGTTTCCAATTATACATTAATTGCATAGGAAAGTCGAAAATTTGAAGAAGTTTAATTGAAGAAAGTTTAGCTCAATATTCAATTTGATATTGCTTACTTCCCAAATTTTCAAAATTAATGGACAAATTCCATTTCGTTGGAATCGGGATAATTCTAATATTCTGAATATGTTACTTTCAAGTCTCGGATTGCAGAATTATTAATTTATAACTTTTTAATTACAAGAAGAAAGGAAGGAAAAGAGAAATTAAGAAATTACGTCTGAAAAAAAGGATAAGGACACTCCTCCGCCAAGAAATGAGAACCCACATGCGCGTCTGTAGAGTCTTCTCTCAGGGAACACATTATAGGTAGTATGCGTCCTAGATGTTCCGGGTGTGCATGAGACGTTCTGCAACTATCATTGGGAATGTCTATGCTCATTATGTGGCGACGATATGTTAAAGTGGAAATGACACCGACTTGACATGCCAAAATGAAACCTTCCGTGCCCGACTTCAATCCGGGTGATTTAAGGAAAGCAAGGCTTAGCTCACACGACATCGACTGATCCTCCACATTTCTGTGGAAGATACCGAGCATTCTATTGTCGAGGAACTATTCACAGAAGTTTTTCTACTGTTCTTTCTTAATCCAGGCTTTGAGGATTAAGGACTAAAGATACATAAGATTTGATGCATTTTGCTTACCCCTGATATTGAAGTCAAGGCTAAGTGTTTCAGCAGCATCCTCCGTCGCTAAGTACAGAAACGCTCCTTTGCCCACCTGTTCGTGCTTCCTGAACATTTTAAGAAGGGAGTCCAGTCCGTTTGCGACTGTATGTGCTGTACCTGGAATAATCCTGTTGTGAAACGTAGCTGAAGTTTGCAACGTTTATAAACGAAAATAAATTTTGGTTTTTTATTTTATATATAATTTTCAAAACCTCTAGGCCAGTGGTCGGCAAACTTTTCGCTTAATTTTCAGGTATAGTCAGGCTCCACCCGACTTAATTTTTTCTGCTACTTTTCGGTCTATCCATGTACCTTAGTGTTAGTGAGTTTACTCCAGCAAGGGTCTTTTGTCCACAGGCATGTCAAAGTACGGAAATTAAAATTTTTTTAATTTTTCAACTAGTGATCTGAAAATAGCATTATCAGCAACTACGAATTTTTCCGATTCCAATGATATATTAGTTGCCTAGAAAAGTAAAAAATTTGAAAGAGTTTAATATCAAGAAACATCAGATTAACAGTCAATTTAATACTAAATACTCCTCAAATTTTCAAACTTTATAGACAAATTACAGGTCTTTAGAATCGGAAAAATACGGAGATTCCAAATATATTACTTCCAGGTCACTGATTGCAAAATTACGAATTTTTTAATCTCACATTTTTTCCCATTTTCTAACAAAGGACCCCTGAGGAAAGAGGTTGTCTGGCCAAGCTCGCAGGTACTGCCCTGAAAGTAGGTCGTAGGCCAGCCAGGGCAGGGTACCCTGCCCAGGAGCAAATAATCACCAAAAGAAATTTCGGAAATTTTATAATTTCTTTTATAAACGTTGCAAACTTCAGCCACATGTTGTGAAAACTTTCAAGATTTAGTATTCCGCGACCACCTTGACGGCGTGAGAAGTAAAGTCGCAGAACAGAAGATTTAAGGTTCATGCTTTTATTCCTTCGTCCATGGAAGTACTCCAAGTGAATAGAGTAAAACCGGTATGGCAAACATGTTCGTTGTAGACACTTTGCTCCTCGCCGAAAATTCGGAAGAACTAATCTGCCGGACGAGACGTTTTACCTGCTTCGGAAAGTATCCTTCATAGATGTGACATCCTGAATTCGGTTCTGTAGGGCGCCCTGGTATTTATATGTCTCTCGAGCGCGAAGGTGTCATATAGCGCTTCCATCGACGAGCTCAAGGTCTTTGAGGATGCCTTTAAGTTTTGTAGCTCAAAATAAACCTTGGTGCATTTTTCTGACCCAAAATCCATTCCAATATCCTTAGAGTATTCCTTAAAAATCTCTAGAAATAGGTATAGTCGCTCTTTATTTTTAGCATAAATCTCAAGATCATCCATGTAAAATACACATGACTGACCCTCTGCTTTTGATTTCCACGTTTGCCGTAAAAGCAACCTTCGGAATGGCAAAGTGCGAGATATAGTGTCAATAATGTGAGGCAAAAGAGGATTTAGGCTCATGTTGTCGCTCTGAAAGGGACCTCTCTGAAAAGTGACGCTGTTAGTTGTCACACGCTTTTTTCCAGATGAGATAATAAATCTGTTTTTCCAAAGCGGCATCAATTTCTCTATGCAACTCTCGATGTGCGGATGCTCCTGCTACGCCTATTTTTGAGCCGCGTCGTTCGTACATTTCTTGCCACACAGGTCCGATTGTCCAAACAATCCTATCATTTAGGATAGCT
>NC_046661.1:42129099-42130451 GCF_010883055.1 Belonocnema kinseyi | reverse complement strand
ATAAATAATACCTCTGTGTAATATCTCTGGGTATAAATCAAATGATACAAAAGTTTGTAACTCCACCTAGGTAATTCCAACCCTTTTTGCAACAAAAATTTCAAACACATGGCAAGTAGTCAAAATACAAGTAACTTTGCAAGAAAACTATTTTTCAAGACTTCATTGGATCGATTCAGGGTGTGAGAGTCGATTAGAGTCCAGGACCTATGATTTTATCTAAGACCGATGCAGAGCGTTGAATGTGCAAAGGGCGGGGACGAACCACCCGTATAATGAACGCGTCGTCTACTTACGTTATACAGCCGTAATTTCCGCAGCCTACCTCAAGGGGGCGTGCACACTAGATTGTGATTTATGGAAGCAAACATGAAATTTGCATCCCTCTTGTATCATCATTATAATCCTCGACTTAGATTCTTATCTTTCTTACTTTTGACCCATTTTAATATGTTAATGCATTCAGACTGTAAATATATGTTCGTAATAAAATCCAAATTAGAAACCTCCATACGACTCACAACATCGTTAAAAACTTAATAAAAATTTCCAAAATTAAATACTTATACTTGAATTAAGTGAGGTGTGTAACGTAGTTTAAATATAGTTAAAACAGTGACTGCGATCACTATATACACTTTTCTATCACGCCCTTCATCCACGGTTCATAGGCAACAGTTCACACACGGAGAAAAATGGAAGGTGTGTTTAGCAATATAAACGTGCAAACAGACCATATTGCAGGGTCGACTATAGGACAGCTCTTGAATATGGCTTGAATATGGTCATATTTAATGGTCGATTCGATTATCTTAGATATGTCACGCAGTCATTTCGGATGGGCGATTCGATCATTTTTAAAGGTCGACTTGATTATTTGAAAGTGTCAATATAGATATGTAAGCAAGGAAAATTCAGTTATCGCAAAGGATCGATTCGAAAATCTGAGATGGTGAAAAGGGCTATTGATTATAGCCAAATATATATTTTTGAATTATTTTTAAACAAACTTTTGATTCTCTATATCTGAACTGGCATGAGGTTCTACTATGTAAATAGTGGGAAGTCCATTATCAATTGATTTAGAATAAGCATTCCGATAATAATCATTAATCAAAAAGTTACTAATGCGTATAAAATCGTTAAAAATGTAATTAACAAAAAATAATTATTTATGAATCTAATGTTAACGCTTTTTCTACGAATTAGTAGTTTTTTTTACTGATGATTGATATAGATTGAAATCTATTCATAAATTGTGGGTCCGGATGCAATAAGGGCACATAAAATTTTTTCGTGCGAAAACGAAGTCCCCTGGAGGCTTTAGAAAAAATTTTCGAAATTTAATTTTC
>NC_046661.1:42124166-42128999 GCF_010883055.1 Belonocnema kinseyi | reverse complement strand
AACTAAAAAAGTTACAACTTTTTGTCTTAAGAAAAAAAGATGCGCAATAAAATTTTACATCCATATATATCTTTTGAAAATTAAAATTCGAAAATTTTTTCTGAAGCCTCCAGGGGACTTCGTTTTCACACGAAAAAATTTTATGTGCCCTTATTGCATCCGGACCCACAATTGATAAAAGTCATCGCACTATTCAATTAGTACAACTTCATACGAATTCAGATACAGAGCATAAAATATTCACCATAGTATTTGAAAACCTTACATAAATTATAAATTAATAAAGTATAAAATATAATTGTAATAAGACAAATTATAAATTAATTATGAAAGGGTTAAAATTCTATAAATACTTTAGATATAAATGCATTGTTTTTTTTTTATTAAATAGAACTTATTATATAGAACTTATATGATGTTACTGGTACGATATAATCAACTTTAATCTAAAAAGTAATACTAATGCAGGATTAAGTTAAATACTGCAACTGCAATTGTTAAAATTAAAATAGTCTCTTCCCAGCTGCTTTCCTTCTTTTTGAGCCGCCCCGTAAATATTCCCTAGAACAATGTAAATAATAAATTAGCATAAAAACCATTAAATCATTTTCTTATTTAAATAAAATAAAAGTTTTTAAGGTAGAAAGTCAAATGTTTTGAAAAAATGTGGATTTTTAAGAAAAAAAAGATCAATCTTCAATAAAAAAGATGATTTTCAAAAAAAATTATCAATTTAACACAAGATTTTCAATCAAAAAGTTAAACTGTCAACAAAAAAGAAGAATTTTCTACCCCAAAAGATAAATTTTCTACAAAGTAGTTGAACTTTGGACCAAAAAGTTCAACTTTTAACAAAGGAGATTCACAGAAAGAAAAAAATGGCATCTTTGCAGCGATTTCAGAGTAAATGTTACATGTTACAACTCTATTTAATCTTGTTTTGTTTCAATGCCATAAAATTCAACTGTATCTACTTGAAAAAAAAACCCGCAACAAAAAGTACTTCTGTTCTTTTATTTTTAGGTTTTCTTTTTACCCAAAAAAAATAGTTTTTAACAAAATACATGAACTTTCTACCCAACAGTACAATTTTTAACTCATACAGTATACAGGATACAGTTTCAACTGAAAATGGTACATATAGTTGAATTCTCAGATACAAAATCTATTTAAAAAATTATATTAAAAAAAGCAAACAATTTTCAACCAAAAAGAATGAGTTTTCGACAAAGAGTATCAAATATTCTATTAAAAAATACAAATTTTTAACTTATTGAATACACAGGATACAGTTAGAACCAAACATGGAATAGTTAAATTTTTTAATTAAATAAAGAATAATTTTAACAATAAAAATAGATTTACAACAAAGCTTTTAAATATTTAACGAACAAACAAAAAATTATCTGGCCAAGAAGATTAATTTTCTACAAAACAGTAGAATTTTCACATTAAAGATTAATTAAAAATGAAACGCAAATAAATTCTCAATTAAAAATTTGAACTTTCAAGTAAAAAATATCAATTTTTCAAAAAATGGAATGGTATAATTGCCAGTTTAAAAGATTAATTTTCAACCAAACATGAAACGAATTTTAATCAAAATAGTTACCTTTTCAACCACGGACCCATCAACAAAGAGGGACCATTTTCTACCCAGAATACATTAACGTTTAACCAAATAGTTAACTTGTAAGTTTATAAGATCAATTTTGTACCAAAAAAGAAAAGTTTTTCCAACAAATTATATACATCTTTACCCACATAGTTTAATTTATAAATTAAAAAATAAATTTTTAGGTCAGAATGAAACTCTCAAATTTTTATTTTTTTAAACTAATCTTTCATTTAAATGTATTATTTTTAATAAAAAACGTATCTTCTACAAAAAGTTGAATTTTCTACTATATAGTTGTTTTGCGAAACAAATTTTGGAATTTTTAGACAAATATGGAATAAGTACATTTTTATTTGGAAAATATAATTTTTTATTTAAAGAAATATATTTTTCATAAAAAAACTACTCTTTTACAAAAAAGTTGAATTTTCTACAACATAGTTGACTTTCCAATCAAATTGTCCAAATAGTTATATTTACATTATTTTCTACCCCAAAAAAGGGAAGTTTTAATAAAGGTGTTCAATTTTCTACAAAACAGTTGCATTTCCAAGATAAATTTTCTATACAAAATAGTGTCATTTTTAACCCGATAATATGAAGTTTCAAGAAAAAGTGAGTTTTCAAAAAAATAGTTAAATTTTAACTTAAAACGTTTAGTTTTTGACTTGAAAAATAAAATTTCAAGAAAATACATACATTTTTAACCAAATAGTTCAATTTGTAATGGAGAAGATTACTTTTCTACCAAAAAAGACCAATTTTCGACAAACTATATAAATTTTGAATTAAACAGCTCAGGAATGGAGCAGGTAATAAAACAGGTAATAAAACAGGTCTAAAAAAATAATGATTGAATAATGACTAATTACCTATAAATATATTAGTTGTGTTTTCACTGCAGTTCCAGCTCTCCATTCTCTTCATATAGGAGCACGAGTACGACCCTGCTCCTGCCATGTGTCCTTTAATGAATTTCAGAAGTGAATCTCAGAACTGAAAAATAAAGATTTAGTTTTAAATGAATAAATACGATTCAAGTTGATCCTAAATCGATTAATCCTAAAATTAACAGTGATTACTGAAATAATTATAATCTACTTCAAAACTAACATTAACCTCAAAAAGATTAGAATTAAATGTCTTAAATCTCACATAACATATGGAAAATATTAACATCACAATTACGTATTTAAAACAGGTACTTACAGAATAAGATATTTTCCATTAATCCGCAATAAATGCACTCACTTTACACAGAAATCTTGGGTAAAAACATTTTTTTCAACAGAAAGCACCAAGCGTTCTACGAATTTTATATGCTAGCAAACTAGCGATACCCTTTAATTTTTCACGCGCATGATTGACGCGCAAAAATCAAGGAATTGACCATACGCAATGGCTTATCTGCTCCTTCGTGGATGGTCGAAATGAGTGAAAATAATATGTGCGTATTCACCATGCCGAAAAGGATACCTTAGTTATTCCTGATGGTGAGCCTGATGTTCTTATAAAAGTCAGACTGGCGATAAAATAAGAGTCTTTTTAACCATGTCGAAAAAAATTTGGAAGGACCGTTCGACCATGTAGAAAGACTTTCTGGCTCTTTAGATTTTGACCATACAACTTTGACCATCCATTTTTTTCCGTGCACCTACAAACCACGCCTCCGAGTAGCATGTCCCAAAAAACATGCTGACTATGGGCAAACTTAGGCCAACTAACTATTCTCATTAGCCACACTCACTATTAAATGCTTAAAAAAAACTATCACTCATTTTAAGAAATTACTTTTCGCAACCTCGCCCATGATGAGGTCCAACAACCACTTTCTTAAGGAGGTACCATCGCTACTGCTGAGATCAGTCGATTACGCAGTCGTAATACCTACACTCGTATGACTTACTGAGTTTAAATCTGGCAACATTGTGATCATGTCGCCGGCGACAGGAATCAACAGCTGACTGAGATCTGCATTGATCGCACCTCGCGATGTTGCTAGATTGCGATAGTCAACGTTCAGAAGCGCAAGCTTCGTGATTAATTAGTTTTTTCATGTATTTGCAGGAAGCAAATAGTTAATATTATTTTTGCACCTTCATTTTGAAATACTTGTTTTTCATTTAAAAAATTATCAATAATATCTTAATGGTGGTTACTTAGATATCACTCAGTAAAGAGCTCAAAAACGCAATCTCTCATAAGGCGCAATGTTAAATATGATGAAATTAAAAACGTTAATAACTTATTTATAAATACACTAGGCTTCTGAGATTGTAACTGAGTACTTTTGGTGATCATATTTAGATATCGTGAATGTTTGGTTGAAATGGTAATGAAAATTCTTGTAGCGATGGTACCTCCTTAAGAAGTTTCCAATCTCGCTCCCTGTGTTCCGTTTCCTGCGTTCTCTAGACACTTCAATTAAACGCATAACGAGAACTACCACTTATCATTTCCAGTCACGCCCACTACTTACACCAACTGATCACGCCCCCTTGTCAAACATTTTATAAACACCATCTAAGTACTATAAAACATCTTCCTACTATCCGCTCTCATTAAACACACCAACTAGTGAATCCTCAAACCCAAATCTACTACTTACTTTAATTAATTACTTTTATTCACCAGTCCTACTGACTATGTCCTATAGCTGCTCCCTTAAGCATTATTGAATCAGGCTCTCCATTCCAGACCATGTTTTAGCGACACACCTCTTAACTGCGTAGAAAAGACAAATTGGTTAGAAAAACCTAAAAATAAGCAGGAATAACTGTTGTGTAAACTTCGTTAGTCGGCGATTCTGCAGCTCTGTTGTATATTTTAACGCAAATATTTAGTGACCATGCCTATTGTCCATATCTGCAAACCACGCGTCTTATGCACGGCCTTTAATCACTTCAATAATTTTAAAACACATCCCGAGTAGACCCACATTCCATTTTCAGTCACGCCCACTATTCACCCCGTCTAAACACGCCTCTTGATCGTATATCCTAAACCACATCCCGAGTACGGTCAAATTTACGCTCACTATTCATTATTGTTAGCCACACCCACTAGTTAGTGAACTTCTCTAGAATTCTTCAGGGACTACCTACGGAGCGTAGATAACACAGGCCAACAATTCTCAGAACCAGAGATCAGACCTACTATACCCGAAGGTTTTTGCTGCGCTGAATCCGAATCTGACCTCAGAAAAATTCCATCAC
>NC_046661.1:42093141-42124066 GCF_010883055.1 Belonocnema kinseyi | reverse complement strand
TTTCTGAGGTCGGATTCGGATTCAGCGCAGCAAAAACCTTCGAGTATACTAGGTCTGGTCTCTGGTTCCGGACCTTTGTCAAATTTTGTCGGCCTGTGTAATAGAGGCGATTAGTAAAAGTTTCTAAAAGATTAATATTACTGTTTATACTTACTTCTAAGTGCTAAAAATCACACCCATTACTCATTTCAACGAATGACTTTTACTAACCAGGCCTACTATCCATGTTCTGCCCCCACTCCTATATAAATGGTCCAATCACACCCACTGGGTATTCGAATAACATTGCCAGGTAACCACACCCTCTGCCTACATCTGAAAACCACGTCTAGTGTCTCAAATTGCCGATCCATTAGAAATGCTCCCAAACACGCCGAATTATTGTTTCAAATCTATCTGCAAATTTAAATATATTTATTTTAAGACATCATCTACCCGCACAAGACAGCGCACAACCAGGAAACCTATTTTAGGGACCGTACAAGTAATACGTAACGCTTTTTCCTGCCATTCTTACCCGTCCCCCTACGTAATGCTTTTTCTACAGTAAGTGTATGTACTATTCTATAGTAAATGTATGTACAGCAGAACTCCCCCCCCAACCCCCACCCCTAGGTGCGTTACGTAAAACTTGAACGGTTCCTTGATTTGTGTTACATAATCTATTTGTTGTTATTTTACAAAATAAAACAATTGTACTTTTTTAAGTTTATTCTTTTTGCTTGCTATCTCAAGTTCTTTCAGTCTATTTTCAGATTAAGTTCGACAATCGGATTATGACGCTTATGTAAATTCTTTATAGCCAAAATAGATTAACTCGACTGAGGTTCAGTTCACTCACCTCAGAAGAAGGTCGCACTTATCGAACAGGGTAGCGAGTCACGATAAGCAGGAACATCGTGTTGTTAAGGTGTTATTGCACACAGATCCAAATTAGGTTACATCAATCTTGAACGCGTGTATAAAAAACTTCTTTAATTCACGCACCACACTTTATAACTCGAAAATGATAACATACTTTTTTTTATGCGGAGATAATTAGTTTGCCGATTATAATCATAATTGATTACTTTTTTTCAACTAAATTATTAATTTAAATAAAAGACTATTATCTCGAATTTAACCAAGTTTTTCTATCAGATGACAAAGAGATTGTAATATAGACTGTAAAAAAAGCTGGCGTTATTTTACATTGCATTAAGATTTTACAGTGTATATTTTATTAGACCGGTTATTCCAATAATTTAAGAAATAGAATTAATAGAAAGCTTTTTCAAATTCAGCGTTTAAATTTTGTTTAAATTGTTCAAATTGATTCGAAAGCGATGAAGAACGTTAAAGAAACTATTTTTTATAACAAGTTCTGAAAGCTAATAAAAAAGCGATGATTTTATAAACGCTATTTTTTAATGTAGATATCGTGTATAGTGGGAAGAAAATTAAAATTAACCATTGTTAAATAACTCTTTTATAATGAACGCTTAAAACTTTTCTCAGCTTCGTAAAAGCTCAGCTTATTGATGTTTTCAATCACTAACATTTTTACCCGATCTATTCTACCTATTGTTTGTGTAACTTTGATAAAATACTTTGGTGCAATCGCAGAATAGGGAAATATTAAATATGGGTATGTCACGATATCAGAATGATCATATTTAGCTCACCGTTTAGGTGCTTTTAGACATTCAAACGGCCAGAAACACCCCTTTGACAGATCAGAAAAATAATTTTGTCAAAACCCTACCCTTTTCCAAGGTTTCGTGAGGGCGGGAAGGCACCCCTATGAACAGTTAAAAAAAATAATGTTGGTCAAATCACTACCCATTTCTAACTTCTCGTTAAATGTGATCATTTCGATATATCGCGATAGACCCATAAGCACTCTTAAGCAATGTCCAACACTACTTTCCCTCGCCCTTCCTAGTTCGGTGATATCTGAAATTGTATTGGAAATATCTTTGTATAATGGTATATGTACGTCCTTTTTAATTTTTAATTATTAATTATACTTTTACTTTTTGAGTCCACCATAATAACGCGATACTAGTTCAACAAAGGTCAATCTAGAAACTTCTTTGGACTGGCACATTTTAATTTATTTTAAAACAAATGAATGCTTGCGTTTCGATTGACAGTTCTGAAATTTATTAGGCAAATGAAAACTGGTAGATTTAATCTGGGTTTGAAGTTGAATCCCTTTTAAAACTTGAGTGAAATGGAAAACATTTTGACAATTTCAACATTTCAAAAACACAACAGTGTATCTCTAAGGAAAAGGGCGGCGGAGAGAAGGGCGGTGGAGAAAAGGGCTGGACATTGGTGGACTTACTGACGTAGTCCGTGCAGTGAAAAGGGACGTTTGCTCCACTCAGCCGGTGGCTGCCTGTGAAGGTCGGGAGCGAAAAGTTAATCTCTCATTTGAGACATCATAGTTACAAGAGTAACAATAATTTTAAACGTTTGCCTCATCAAACTGATTCATTTATCATTCAACTAAAGATTCTAGTAGTTTTCTGCCAAAAAATGGTTTTTCCTGCCAAAATAGTGGAGATGTGACTAAACACTCTTCTGTAAATAGTCGCTACCACTGCACCTAATTTTAGAATTCGTTATATTCCGTAGCTACTTGTTGATGCTACTGCCATTATAGGCAGCAGAGATGACAAATAGGCGGGACTGATTTCTATAGTTGGTCGATTTATCTATACTCTGCTCTCTGAGAGAAGATCCTCTAGGGGCGCATATGGGTTGGCGTTTCTGGATGGAGGAGTGTCCCTACCCGTTTTTTTTCACACGTCGTTTATTAAGTTCTCTTCTCATTGATCGCTTGGTTCTAATTTAATATTTATTACTTTCGTTGAGTTTCTTTCTGAAATAGTTTGAATGACTTTTACGAGGTGTTCGCTATTGAATAAAAGGCCATTACCGCGCATATGGCTCGAGTTACAAGAGTCTATGGTAGCCGCTTGAGTTTTCGACTCGGTCGCTCTTTTTTGTAATTAAAAAGTAAAAAATTAATAATTAATAATTCTGCAACCCCCGACTTAAAAGTAATATATTAGGAATGTTCCAATTATTCCGTTTCCAACGATATGTAATTTGTCTATAAAGTTTGAAAATTGGGGAAGTAAGCAATATCAAATTGAATATTGAGCTAAAGTTTCTGCGATTAAACTTCTTCAAATTTTCAACTTTCCTAGGCAAGCAATGTATCATTGGAATCGGAAAAATTCTAAGATGCGGATTATGCTACTTTCAAATCGCTAATTGCAAAGTTTAAATTCTGCACATTTCCTTACTTTGACTATTTTCTTTGATTGATTTACGACAGTGGCTTTTTGTTTTCTACTACTTGTCTGTTTGCTTACCAAACTCAGTGTGGATAAGGTTACCCCAGCAGGTAGTCCAGACGCCCACCCTATTTCCGTCGGATCGCCGAGTTTCATTCGACTTTTTTTTATTCTTATGTAAAATGATCTCCTGATTCCAAAACCGTGTAGCAGAACTCTGATAAATGTGCCGTTTTCGAGATATTCACAATTAATTATTTTTTTATAAACGTTTGATTAAGCATTTAAAATTTGAAATTTTTGAAACTTTTTTTCTCCTCTTGTTAGACAAGCTCACGAGAAACAATAGTTGTTTCGGTGTTTTTTGCTCCGACAAATATTTATTGCACAAAATTAATAAACATGTAAAATAAGTGATGAATAATACTTTTATCAATAATCAAAAAAGTATTTCACGGATGGAAAAAAGTAAGGATATTTTGATAGTGCCAAATGAAATACACAATTTTGTAATGAACACTGTTCCTCTCAAGTTAATAATTTGCCAGATAACAGAGCTTTTGTTATATGTCATTTTATCACGTTACAACAAATAGTAATTTTTCATTGAGTGAATTAATATTAGAGGCAACATTTCTGCAAGAAACTATACTCACATACTTGATAGATAAAAGTTTATCCGAAATGAGCATGAAATTGTTTAAATTTATGCAAATTGGGATGATTGTTTTATTTGTTCACTTTGAGTTGATGTAATTCTTTCCAAAAAATAGATAAAGGTATGAAAATTGGTGTACTCATTCTTTGATGCAGTACTAATAGTGTGGTATGAGCGAACATTTCACAATCTAAATATAAGGACCCACACAATTGTTTAAATTTTGAGCGCCTATCTCTGCTTCTGCTTGTGGTAGAAAGACGGGATAAAAACTGAACATTTTGAAAAATTACTACGAATTCAGTCATATCAATTAATTTATTGTTTTTTTATTCCTTGGAAAAATTATTTAACTCTCGTTTTTTCTGGAGGATGAAAATAGGCCGATTAGTGAGGCTGTAAACTGGGAGGCAGGCCAAGGCGCGCACATCGGTGGTAGCCCCTAGACCCAAAGGCGTAGGGGCCGTAGATGCTATGCAAGTATTACGGGGACACACTGAAGCTGTATCACAGATTTCGACAACGTAAAAACGAATCATTTACTCTGTCTCAGAATTAATATATACTAAAATACAACTTTTTAAACAACTGTTATTATTCTAAAAGTTTCATTGTGAACTTTGTGATTTTATTCATTACTTACAGTTCACTTTATCATTATATATATACAATGGTTAAAAATGTGTGCATTATTTGTAATTTATATTTACATAATAATATAATAATTTCATAACAACGTAAAGTACTAATATTTGCAAACGGTGATTGAGTTCGTAAATGAAGGGTACAATTTTTAAAGGGGGTAACTAAAAAATGTTCATAGTATCACAATGATTTAAATAAATAAGTAAATAAGTAAGTACCATTTTATGAGTGCCTTACACATGTTACAAAAAGTATAAGTTTGATTTTTTTATTGAATGGTCACAGGTCTCTAAAATGTTGAGTTGATAAACGGGGAGAAAAAAGATTTATTGAAAAACTTATTGAGTTCGGAGAAAATCAATTTCCAATATGAAAAATCCAATATGGAAAAGAAAACTTTAGCTCAATATTCAATTTGATATTGCTTACTTCCCTAATTTGGAAACTCTATAGACAAATTACATATCGTTGGAATCGGAATAATTCGAACATTCCTAATATATTACTTTTAAGTCGGGGATTGCAGAATTATTAATTATTAATTTTTTTCTTTTTAATTACAAAAAAGAGGGACCGAGTCAAAAACTCAAGCAGCTACTACAGACCCTTGAACTCGAGCCACACGGGCGGTTATGGCCTTTTCTTTAATAGCGAACACCTCGTAAAAGTCATTCAAACTATTTTAGAAAGAAACTCAACGAAAGTAATAAATATTAAATTAGAACCAAGAGACCAATGAGAAGAGAAATTAATAAACTACGTGTGAAAAAAATGGACAAGGTCACTCCTCTATCCAGAAACGCCAACCCATATGCGCGCCTAGCCTAGAGGATCTTCTCTCAGGGAACAGAGTATAGTTAATGCGGCGATTGAGCAGTCTTCAGAGTATAAGGCGGTGCATGTGTTAGGTATCCAGTTGAGGAGACTACACGGAGAGAAATTTCGGGAGATTAATTCATAGCACTACTCCCTAAGTTTGTTCTCAGGTCTCAAATTTTATTGTTTTTAGATCATAGAATCCGAGACTTTAATGCACGTAAAAATTGTAGGTCTAAAATCACGCGCTTCCGTGAATTAATCTCATGAAATTTCTCTCCGTGTATTAAGTATTATTAGTAAGTGTGGTCAGTGGAAGTCCAATGCGTGGGTCTATTAGACCATGCCCATTAGTTAGTTATGAAATTGTATTCTTCTCTTCTAAGTGCGAAATTCTAATGTTTTACTAGTAACCTATGAATAGATTTCAGAAAATGATAATCCCTAACTTCGAAAAAGTCTCAAACACGAAATCCAGAAAGGACGTTACAACATTGCATCGTTCGTTTTCTTTACGAGGAACAGAAGCCTTCGCAAATTAGACCTTTTAGAGGTACGCGTGCTCGTATAACAAAAGTTTACTTAGTTTGCGTGTGGTATTAAAGCCCTAGGGGAGGCTAGGTTTAATATAAATGGCTTCCTTAACCTGATTAGTCATAGGCTGGCTTCTTTCATAGTTTTTTTTTCGAGATACGTACTTCAGAAAATATACGACATTGTTTGCTAACACATAGGAAACAAAGCTCTTTTTCCTAGAAAACGGCAAGGGATCCATTGTATTCTATCACTTACTGCTTCCTTTGACATCACATTGCTTTTATTTGTGTTTCCAACCCCTTCACTTGCACCTATTCAATTATATTATTTATTAAGTTCCTCTCACTGAAACAGAGAAGTGGCATATTCTAATGAGATGTGTATCGAGCTTAATTCCAAACATTTCATGTACGATTTTTGTTTCAGGACTTATTACTACCACTGGAAGGAAGTTGGATCGCGAAAATCAAGCCGAGCATATACTTGAGGTAAGCTTGGAATTAACTAAACAATATTTTTAAAATAAATCTCCATCTCAAAATATATTGTCAAATAAATCAAAACTCAGTTATTTCTCAGTCTAAAATAAGTCCAAAAGTATGTATTTTTAAACTATTAGTTCCAGAAAAGTTTCAAAAAATACTTTTTTCTCTGCCTTCCGAAAAGATTAAGTTCTTTTAAATTGTCGTTTTATTTTCAAGTTATTAAATTTTTTCACTCATATATCTGTTGATAGTGAGCTTTGTATTTTCATATTTTCTGAAAGTGTTGCTACGAAGTAGATTATTATACTCAATGCAGCAACGTTCATTGTACCGGAATTTATTTACGGGAAAATGCTATTCGACGTTGCATCCGAGCGCAAAGTTCGTTAAAGCTAACCTAAATATCTAAAGACTGTGTGGATGTAGTGGATACTGTATTGGATTTCAATAGGGCAATCTCCTTTCTAAAGAATATCTTACCTGTTCTTCGCGACACTTCGCTTTTCACTTGACCCATTCTAAAATTATTGTCACGCTAGAAGCGAGGCAGAAAATGGCATCGAACCCGAGATTGGAAAGTAAAATAAGGCAAGCGCCTCTTTGTAGCAGAAAGCAGGGGAGTAAATTTAAAGAATAACCAAGCCAGTGGATAGGGGATATAGTTAAAAACTCTTGGGAGTGCATTTCCGTATCGAGACGGGCTGATATTCATTTAAACCCTCTCGTAAACGTATTCCACAATCGATCAAAAATTCTGAAATTTTTTTCAATTTTATATGATGGTTTGGAATTTTATTAACTCTTTGTTTGGTCGTTGGTTTTGTTTACACCAAAATTTGTATTCAGATTAATAATTCTTAGAATAAAACTTGCTTACCAAAGTTGACCATTTTTACTTCAATTTTTACTGCCCTCTAAATATATATTGTGAGACCAGTCATGTAAATAACCTCGTACTTCGATTTGAACATGGTTTTGGTTCTGACCTTCGAATCAAAGTGAGGTTCTCCGAACGTAAATAGTTAGGTCCGTGTGTACATTGGCATTGAACTTGCGCAATGTGAAGCAACGTGATGGAGTTATCCAGGCAAGTCACTGAAAATTCCTATATAGGTTCCTATATAGGAATCTATATAGGATCCTATATAGGACCCTACATAGGAACCTATATATTTTACCTATAGGTGCCACCTATAGGAAATGACATAGGATGCTATAAAGGATCCTATATAGGTTCCTATATAGGATCCTATATATGTTTTTGTATGGGACCATATCCAGATGCGTAGTACTATTCTATGGCACCTACCATTAGGTATCATGAGGTACCATTAGTTAGGTACCATTAGGTATCTCATTAGGGAATGTCTTATACAGGCACATATATAGGATCCTATGTCATTTCCTCTAGGTGGCACCTATAGGTGAAACATATAGGATCTTATGTTGGATCCTATATAGAATCCTATGTAGCTTCCTATATAGGATCCTATATAGGAACCTATATAGGGATTTTCAGTAGGGGCTTAAATTGATAATTCTAGCTTCAGGTGCCTCTGTTATGTGAAACTCAGTAAATTTTTTGGGGCATACAATTCTCCTTTGTGCAGGAGTTTGGTGCTTATTTCGTGCTAACATATGACACCAAAAAATAAATTATGTGCCCGGTAATTTTTGTCAAAAAAGTTTAGTAATGCTGGTTTCAGGGGACTGATATATGAAACTCGGAAACTGTTGGTGGTATACAATTGAATAAAAGTGCTCTGGATTTGTGCTATGCACAATATCCGGGCACTTTTTTTTCGCAAAATTTAGTTTTTTCAGCATATATTAGCACTAAATAAGCACTAAATTCCTCCACAGAGGAGAATCTGATAAGACTAATAGTTTCCGAGTTTCACATACCAGAGTCAATTGAAGCCATCATTGCTACATGTTTTTGACCAAAATTAGTTCTTGCAGCAAGCCCATATCGACATGACAATTTTGAATTTCCAGCTCCCGGACCCCTTTTTGCGGATGCATGACGAGAAACCTTTAAGTAAAAAAGAAATTTTACTTACGACTAGCCGTATAATATTAAGTATATTTTTCTCATTTAATAAATATAAAATATAATAGATACATCATTTTAGTCTCAAAATTTTTTATTGATAAAAAAATATTCACTTTTTTTTAATTCTATAAAAATATTGGAATAATTTTGACTCATCTAGTGTATTCTGAAAATTTAATAAAATCTTCTGGAATGTTTTACATCTTTTAAGGGGGTAGCCAGGTTTCAATGACTCATTTTCAATAACTTTTTTTGTTATTTATTTTTATTTAACATTTACAACTTTTTAGTATGTCGTAAGGCATGTTATTAACTAACGGAAACATTTATTTTTTATTTTTCATTAATATCCGGCCAATTTCTGGGCGATCTGATGACGCTATGTTGAAAAACGGTCGCCATGATTTTTCAACTTTGCGTAATCTGAAACACAGAAATCAAAATTTTTCGCTAAGAGCACATAAATGGCTATAGCATGAACCTCAATTATGAAAAATATTAATTAATAAACAAATTGTGAAAGTTTTTGTGATTTTTCGTTTTTTTCTCACTTTTTTAAACATGAACCAGATAAAATTGTTATTAAACATTAATGAAGAATCAAGACTCAGGTTCATGCGATAGCCAAGTCTTTCCTGAATATTTTCAAAAAAATTTGAATGAAATCGTCCGTGTAGATCGGCTGGAATCGTAGCGACGACCCAACAAAAACGCGTTTCGAGATAAACGCGTTTGAAGTACGAAAAATTGTGCATTCCGACAGCTCGAGGCCTTTCCAAGTAATTCATTTCTTGGCCACTTCTGATACGCTCTGAGGTCAAAAAAGGGTTTCTACCTTATATCTAAGGATACATAGGGACTCAAAAAGAAAAAAAAATCGATTTTTTGAAAATTTGAAACCTGGCTATGCCCTTAATGCCATGGTGCTCTAAAATGTAGCAGGTTATTCCGTAATTTTCTAGATTGTTCTGAGATTTTACGGTAAATTCTTCTGGAATTTTCAAGAATACTCTTTAGCTTGTGCAATTCTTTACAGCTTGTGGAATATTCTACAATTTACAGGATTATAACATTCTTCAAAGTTCTTCAAGAAGCTAGTATCTGGTGGAATGTGTACTCTGGAATATTTTGTTATATTTTCTCTCTAATTTTTGATATTGTTGTCTATAATTTATATAACAACCTCGTATTTTATACTGACATCTACACAAGTTTAATAATATTGATTCTTTTAGCAATCGTTAACTTGCACCATCGTTAAAAAAAACCGCCACTACTTTTTAAATCCAGCAATATCGAGAATATCACTTGAACCAAATAAGCGAATGCTCGCCAGTAAAATAGGACATTTTCTGAGGATTCTTCTGTCTCATCGCACAGTATCAATCAAGTTCGTGTTCATTGGATGCTGAATACACTCTTCGTACGATTCTGCCTTTCGTAAAAACTTTTTCGACCGAGTAAACCAGAACGAAAAACTGAGCTTCAATGATAAAAAAACGTCTACTGATTCACAAATGGTGCATGATACGACGCTATAAAACCCACGGGAATCATAAATTCGTCTTCACTGCATGAATACGAATAAAGAAGGTTTTCAAGCATTTGTCTTCGGCATGTCATATGCTAGAATATGGCGCAGATTCTTCCAGAATATGAAAAATGTAATTTTTAAATCTGAAATGCTCGCCTGCAACCGTTATTGGGCGTGTATTTTTGCTGTGACTAGGTGCATGAATAATGAGCCCAGTAAATAAATAAGATTGAAAAGAATTAAACGTAATTGGAATCTGAAATTACTTTTGAATCCGGTTTCTGGATCCCCTTTTCTTTTTTCTATTGGGATAAAAACATAACTTTTTAAGTACACTGCACAATCAGCAACCATAAAAAGTTTGCATATGAGCTAAAGTAAAATTAAAGTAATTAAGGGCATGTGATACTTCTTCGTGTGGTCAATCGGGTAAAGTTTCCCCCGGCTTTTTTTAAATAAAAATGAAAATTTTTAAAAACTGAATTTGGAGATGCTATCAAATACCATAACGGACGTCCCCGAACTCTTTTTCGAGGAATAATAAAAAAAATTGTACTTTGTGCTAAATAAAAGTGTTATGCATGTGCATTATTTTGAGGTTAGGATCGTTTTTCAGCTCTCTGTTATTCCGATAATTTGGAAATTATTTATGAAATAAACTTTTTTGATTGCCTACAAATAAGGTAAGTTCCGGGACATTAGTTACTACTCAGAAAAACGCTGGTGTTAAATTTATTGCAGCTCAAGTTTCATTGGTTTCCCAATGAGCATTTGAGAGAATTTTTAGTCTCAAATTCATTCCTCTGAACGTAGTTGCACATCTGGGCATCTAGGGGAATGTATCATTTGGAGACTGAACTTTGGCTCATGCCGATAGTTGGGGAGTGCTGAACCGCGCTGTAAGCCACCTGAACACCTGTCAAAGCAATTATTCGCTTTGCAATATTAGACTAAATAATTTTTAATAAGGAAAGTAATTGAAATAATATTTACCTAATGTTCAACTTTCTTTCATTTAACAATGCGTACCAATCACTTAGAATAAAATTATAACTTCTTAATGAAGCTTCCAAATGTTAGGTTAGTCATGGCCGTCGCCATTTACACTAAAGCCGACATGTATAGAAAATGTCATGACCGTCTACATATGCAATTAGGTATTTTGACTTCAACAACCAGCTAACTTCACTTTGTTAATTACAGAAAATCTAGAGGAAATTTCTTCAAACGGACAGGCATCAATTTCGATTCAGACGATCACGACTTAATTTTTACATCCCGGCGTTGGTGGTTTGAATCAAGCTCGATCAACTCTGTGGAAAATAATTGGCGACATTCAGCGCACTCTGCGATGGGGAAGAGGAATTAGTCGAGCTTCGATATGTTGGTGCATGTATATAAAGACATAATTAAGTAAAAAAGAAACTCAAAATGAGAAATAAAAGATAATTAGAATTCTATTTCTCATTTTTTGTGTCTCATTAACTTCATTTTGCCATTATTTTTTTAGTACAATTTTAATTTCAAGACACTAATAGTCACTGATGAATGGGAGGAAATTAAATGTTTTGTAATTATTATTATAATTTGCCTGCTTATCAATATCTGTTTCACCTATATAACGCCCGACAAAATCATTTTGATAGGTGCTTGACAGTTTGTAGACGACATTTCACGTTGCTCTGGATGAGAAAAAACAGTCTCTAAATGATGTTTTTCCCCTAGATTCTCATGATAAATCTGGATGTCTCAAATGTGTTGCTACTCAATTGAACATTGATTTTGGTGAACTTTAGAGGATCCGCGATTTTCGGTATATGTTTATTTGTAAGTCCAAAGATTTCGGCCAAAAATATTGTATATTTGGAATGTATTGCTTGGGAGAATTGTAATAAACTTAACCTCCAAATATACACACATCAAATCCATCAAATTTGATCAAAATCAAATTTTTTTGAATTAATGCACAAAAAAGGTGTGCGGAGACGTCCGTTAGCACGTTCGCTATGATTTCCCAAATTTTTAAGACAAAATATTTATTATTCTAGGAAAAAAGCCGGGGAACCTAAAACTGGTAAAAGCGATAATTTTCTAAATATCACATGCCCTTAAATTGATTACAGTAATTAAAATAAAGTATAATTCGGTATCATTTTAGTTGCATATCAAAATGTTATCGATTCCAGTATCATTTTTAACAATTTTTTCATTGTGTTCTGGAGTCCTGAACCAAGCCCATTTTATAGGATTCTTCTGCCTATTAGTCATATATTTTTAAAAAATCGGTGGAGAATCATCACTAATGTGAAAGTTACAAATTGTTAGCCACAAAACAATATACTCATCACTTTTTGTCACTCTTCCCGAATTCACGCGACCGATCAGAATCCGTAATGGCGTGTAGAGTAGAAAATTCTACTGAATCAAAAAATATTGTAACACATTTAATACTGACATACAAGGTCCAATTCATTATATCAGTTAACAGACAGACGATACTTCGTCTTCTTCTAGTTCTCTGCTGACTTCACCATTGGAGGCCGTCTTCCGCAACATCGATTCAAGCACACAGGCACTGGTTGTTATTTCGAATCCAGGATTAAAAATAAAAAAAGTCAACTTTAAATTCTAAAGTATTTTAATAAGCATCACACAATTCCATTTCTGAAATTAGCCCGCACTAATGTTATAGAGAATAGCTCTTCTCTTGTCATAGATTACCCTTTATTCCAATTAAACAATTCTTTAAGACTTAACCATAAAACAACAATCTTACCAAACATAACCTAAAAAAAAGACGCGAAAGATTAAGACAGATCAGACTAGATATTCCTTCTAATCATCACATTCGGGCTTCGACGTAATTCTCACCTACCAAAATACTTATGAATCCGGAAAGTTCCACAAACCGGATTTAAATCCTGGCAGACCTCTATTAACTTTAGATTCTTTTGAATCTTTTTTCATTTACTGGGAGCTGTGCTGTTGGCAAAGATTAGCAATTCGACTTGGGCTGTTGTCGATCCCGCCTAAGCACGAATCTAGAGAAATTAATGGAAATCAAGTCGAATACCCTTGGATCTGATGGGATTTCCATCAAAATGATTCGACTTGCTATTACTGTAATTTTTCCAATTCTTCTTCATATTTATAACTCTTCTCTGCAAGTTGAGATTTGTCTGGATGTTTAAAAAAAGTAATTATTTGTCCAATTCCTAAGATTGCTAATTCCGTCTCACCGGCAGATTTTAGGCCGATCTCAATTTTATGTGCAGTAACAAAACCATTATAAAAGATAGTCCATATGAAGCTTACAAAATATCTAGATACTAATGCGTAAGTTGACTGATCTTTTGCAATCGGGCTTTCGGGCAAAACACAGCACAGTAACGGCTTCTCTAAAGGTGAACACTGACTTTAAAATCGCTATTGATACGAAGGAGATAACGATAGTAGTTTTATTTTATTTTCCTAAAGCTTTTCATTCAGTTAATCACGAACTTATTTTACGTAAACTTAGAACGTTTAAACTATCCAATACTGTAATTACGTGGTTTGCATCATATTTAACAAATCGATTCATACAAGTAGTCAATATTAAAGGCGAATGGTCTGAACGGGCTAATATTAAGAGTGGATTCCCACAGGGCTCTATTTTAGCACTCCTTCTTTTTAATTTACACACATGGGAATTAGGTGCAGGTCTTAATCACTGCAAATAACGTAAGTACGTGGATGATTTTAAATTGTATATTTCAGGCCCAATCGCCTCCCTTAAAAGTATGCTGGAATTGGTCTAGGAGGACATCGCCTTAGTGGTACAATGGGCTCAGAATGATGGGCTGGCACTGAATTCGACTAAGAATAAAGCAATTATTATTGGGCCGACTTCCTCCCTGTCCTTAGAAACTTAAAAAACTTCCCTTCACTCAAAGTTGATGGCCTTGAAATTGAATTGGTTGAAGTTGTGCTTAACCGCACTCTCTCCTGGAATGAGCAGGTAGTGTGCATTTCGAGAAAGATTTGCACGGTGTTGCGACAGCTGAAAAGAAAGAAGGAATCCTTGCCGACGGCTACAAGCATTCTTCTGGTAAAGAACCTAATGCTCCCGTACTTTAATTATGGGAGTATTTTGTATGGTGATGTTACGCAGAAACTTATTTTTAAATTAGACCGATAACTAAATGCATGCATTCGCTTCATTTATGACTTTCCAAAATATGAACACATAACTCAATATCGCTTAAGGGCTGGACTTCTGAATGTGGCCAAGAGAAGACAATTTTTTATGGGCAACTTACTTTGTAATATTTTTTACAGTCAAACGCCACAGCATCTTTCAGATCTATTTATAATCAGAGATAATAATCAACCCACTCAGACTAGGATTCTCGAAAAAAATTGTCTTCACAGTTCCGATACATAGAACCTGTAAGCCACAAAGATCCTTCATAGTTAGGGGAGCACTTCTATGGAACAAGATACCTAGTACGATCAGACATGCACCTTCAATCTTTCACTTTAGTAAACTATTGTTTGTTTATTTACTCAATATAGACAATCCTATACTTGAAATTACTTATTGGTAGGTCATGAAAATTCTGTATGCTACGTATTTTTTCTGTTGCTTTATTATTTTTAATGACCACTTACTTAGTTTTTCATCGAGAACTATGTTCCTCAAACAGTACCAGCAATAGTAACCAATATTTTTTTGCATTTTACACATAACTGCACTGTATACAATATTATCTAACCGTCACTGTTAGCTTATACCGAAAAGACTTTGTAAATAGCTGCAGTTCTATTACACGTATCACGTGTTTCTTGGAAGGCTCTTTAGCCCTAGGGACTTAATAAATCAATTACAAATTTAAACGCATTTGCTATTAGGCGTGTTTGTCGGCTGCGATTAGTGAGTGTGAATAATAGGCGATGTTGTTGACTATGTTCATGGATTATTAAGCTGTATGGGGGTTCTGATATGCGTAATTCTCGGATGTGACTATTGGATGTGTCTATTGGCCTTGACAAAAAAGTGTAATAATGAAAACTTTCACTGATTACTAAAGTTACTTCCCCGAGGCGACTAGTTATTATTCCCCACTTACTAACAAACTTAGAGCCAAGAGTTCTTGCTTAGTTTCACCCACCCTCGTTCTGTAAACGTCTTTACCAACGATTTCCCCCGTAAACAGGATGCAACTTACTGTCTTCAGTTTTCATACTTATATACGTCTTCAATAAAGTAGAATCTTCCAATTTCTTTATAGAAATTCTCATGATTCTTGATACAGTCGAACTGTAGTAGTAGTTTTTTTAATGAAATTCTCTTTATATTATCCCAAATAGCACGGAACGTTCCGCGGGAACCTTTGGAACGTTCTTGGAACGTGTAAAATGTTTCTTGGCTAGGGAACGTTCCGTTAGGACGTGAGGGGAACCTTCCGTTATTGTTCCCAGTGGGTACAAATATTAAAGAACATCATTCGAACGGCTCAAAAACATCCTAAATCAGTCCAAATAACGTACCTCAAACATACAATATTCCAGATACCTTTAAAGGTTGTATTTGGAACATGAGACGTTTTCAGAACAGTTTTTGAAACGTTCAAATAACGCCTTTTTTGACTTGTACGTCCGATAAACGTTTTTAGAACGTTCCAAATACGTTCTTAAATTTCGTACCCAATGTGTAAAAATGGATGTCATTTTTTATTTTTGACCACAGCATATACTACACTATAATATTATAAACTGACATCGATTTTTACCTATGACTTACAGTTTACGTTATATTTATTGATAATAATAACGTTGGGAACGTTCAGAACATTTGGAAGGTTGCAGTGGAACGTTCCTAAAATATTCCCAAGCGGCGGACATTTTACACATTCCGGGTACGTTGCGTGCTATTAGGAATTAATCTATTTGATATACTTATGATCGTATGCAACTATTCAAGGTGGGGTACTTTAGCTTAATTTTGATTTATACTACATAGGGCGCTACGAAAGTTTTGCAATACAGACGAACCTTTTATAGTTTTTCAAAGTACTTTCCACCGCAGTGAATTAACTTTTCCATATGTCGAAACCAGTCATCGAACCAACCCTGCCACTTTTCTTCTGGAAGGTCTGTACACTCTTGGTCCCACGCCGTCAAAAGGTCAGTTTCGTTAGTAAATCGACGCCCTTTTACTTGTTTTTTTACTTCCGGAAACAAAACAAAGTCACAGGGAGCAAGATCTGGTCTGTAAGCAGGGCGATCTAGAATAGTTAGTCCAGATTTTACGAGAAAAGCTACTGTGACCTTCGCTCTGTGAGCCGGTGCATTGTTGTGGTGGAATAGCCAGGTGCTGAGTCAAGATTTCGGCCTGATGCTTTTGAGTTGGTTTATGACTTGGGGTAAAAATACCTGAGTGTACCAGGAAGAGGGGACTGTACGCTGGTTTTCCAGTGCGACCCTATCCACAATGCCGCGTTTCCCAAAGAATTCTGCAATCATTCTTTTTTTACAGATCGAGACTTCTGCACCGCCACTGGAGCATCATCATTCTCAAATAGCCAGATCTTGTTTTGTGAATTTGTTGGAACGTCGTAATCATACAGCCAGGTTTCGTCGCCTTTTATAATACTATTTACATTACGAGAAGATCCCGATTCAAATCTTTTTAGCATTTTTGGCACCACTTTACTCTCGCTGCCATTTGCTCCTCGGCCGTTTGTACCATCGAAAAATTGTTGTGCGATGCGGACAATCCTTACCCAATAACGAAGACATTTCCTCAAAACTTTGGTCTACACTTAAAACGCGAGAAAAGTTGTATCGAATTATCGTGCGATATTCTTCCTTTGTCCACGACGCCATTTCTCAATCGTTCCGGGCTGCGTGCTTAGACTCTACTGAGACCTGAGTCAATAGGTTTGCTCTTCCTACCTAATTTTTGACTCTCTTTCTAATAACGCAAAGATCATCTCTCTTCTTCCAATAGGTTTCGCGTATTGCAAAACTTTCTTAGCGCTCTACGTATTTACTCTGTCATCTCTATGTAACTTGAATTCTGTAAGTTATAATATATTTCTTTAAAATTTTTATTTACTATTTGTATAACTTTTTAGCGTACTTCCGTGCTATGTCCTCCGATCTGAGGTTGGCAGTCTAAACTCAGCCACCATGTTTTCTGTTGTCACCTCACACCGCTATGCGTACGTGGCGCTACGGACCAATACAAAATGAGATTGGCGAGTTTAAATTGTTAACCCTAGTTTGAATGCATATAGGTGCCGAATTGGCAGTTATATTACTGTGACAAAACTATTACATCACCTATTTCTTTAAATATATTTAAAATCGGTTGAATTCAAGCTTAAGAAGAAAGCGTGGTCTCAACATCCTAAAATAATCAATTAAAAAAATTGCAATGCTTTTGTAAATTAATAAACAATCTTGAAATAATAAATACCTTGTACTTCTCCTTGGCTAATTTTAAAGCTACTTTTGAATCAAATATACAGTATCTATTTTAAAAATTGAAAAAATACTCTTTATGAAATCGGGTGTTCAATGCCATGCAAAAAACTTTGAAATATTTCAAGAATCCCTACATTACCGACAGAGGGTGTCAGTACATTTCCTTTGACCGTTTCAAAAATCATACTTCACTTTAAAGATGTAGAAGCTAAATCTACGAGTTTATCAGTAGAATTATTTGGAAGATTAGAATGTTTCGGGTCAAATCAGCCTACGTTACAATTATTTTAATGAACGACTCAAAAAATGTTCATTTTTACAGTTAAAAGTTTTTTAGCTAAATGAATATTTTGAAATCTTAAGTATCCTCTTTGCCAAATATAGAAAAGTGTTCCTAAAATTTTGGAAAAATCATCAAATAAATTTAATTGAAATTTTAAATCTAAATCAAAACCACAATTAAATATTATGTAATTGTTATATTTTCATTAAAAATATTTACTCGTGCTTTATGATTTTTGAGGCCAAACATCCTTGATAGACCTTTTTATTTAAGAGCAGAAGCAAACGTGACGCCTTGAACAGTGCTCCCAACATGGGCACTGTTAAAGAATACCATTTTTTCATCTAGTATTAATAATTAAAAATAATTCTATTTGAATATGTTAAAGCGGCACGTGTATGTTTTTAAATATATTCTGAGCTTTCAGTTAAAAAATAAAATGAGTATTCAGCAAATAAAAAATATCAGGTTATTTAATGTCATCTTTTTTAATTTTTTAATTATTGTTACAAATGTATGCATTTCGATTTTTGTATATTAATCAAAAGCATTTATGTATCAAAAAAATTCTCATTCAAATTTTATAAAATTTAAATATTAAATAGAAACTGTGTCGAATTTATTTGAAGACTTTCAAAACAGTATATTTAATAAGAGATAATATATTTTTTCCAAGTACCAGTATAAATGTTACATTTCTTTTTGATAATAAATAAACGACGCAATTCGAAATGGATTTCCGTTTCTTTCCAAGATGCGAAAATATATAAGTTTACGAAGATTTTAATGGGTGACAGAAAAATCAAGAGAAATAAAATTCCCGACATTGTAAGATTTCCAAATGTTCATCCAGAAATAAAATTTTTCAGCTATTGTTATTTTAAATTGAAACAATAATTTAAAAGATTCGAACATTCAAAAAATTTGAAATAATAGATTATTTTATTTTTAATAAATAAATAATATTTATTGAAAAACAATTTTTTCGTTGTTGAAATTCGGAGTTTTTATAATGCGGAAACGTCTTAGTTCAGATATTTTATAATTTGGCAATTTTCTTTCAGGAATTTTATTGCATGGAAATTTTCCAATTCCGGATTCTTATATTTTGTCAATTTTATAATTTCAGGAAATTTATTATTCGGGAATGTTCCCATTTGGGAATTTCACAGTATTGGAAACTATACATTTCGGGATCCTGCAGTCGTCCCGATTGTTGAAAATCTGAAAAATAATTAATATTCTAAAATATTATCTAAAATAAATCAATCAAATAAATAAACTAATATATACTTAATTAATTAAAAAAGCGTCGACGCCTCATTAACAGAAATAAAGTTAACATCTATACTGGTAAAGACCTCCCATTTTCCATTATTAATCATATTTTTTATCAACTAAATACTCGTTTAATTATTCCTAATACCCAAATTAATAGCTCAGTTAAAATCAATATAAGGAAATGACTAATACAAGGGGTTTTGATTAATATACAAAATGATAATAGCATAAATTAGTAACAATATTTAAAAAAAATGACAATAAATAACATAATATTTTTTTATTTACTAAATACTCATTTTATTTTTTAACCTAACGTTCAAAATATATTAAGAATCATCCACCTACTCCATCCAAATATTAAAATATAATTATTTTGAATAATTAATAATAAATAAAAAATAGTGTTCTTTCACATTTCAAACAAGCACGCGAACGGTAGCCAATGAAACGCCATATGCATCAGATGCGCGAAAAAATTTAAAGTATTCTCAATAAGAGGTTATATGTCATAATATACTTTCGTGCAGTATTTGTCGAGAAAATATTTTTTTTAATGAAAAAACAATGGTGTCGTGTTGCATCTCTTACAACCGTAATAGTTCTGGCCAAGACTTTCACCTAAGACAAATGACAAAAGATCTTGAGTCTAAGAAATTATCGATAGAGAGTATTACTCGAGATGATTGGATACCTCACTTGAAATCTGATGTGTTTAAGGTAAGATTTGAATTTTCAAAAAATATTGTAATAAAAGTCGAAAATGTACCTTATTTTTTATGATTGCAGGTACATTTTGAATGTAACATGTGGGAAATTGTAAATAGAATTGATATGCTGATGTCAACTCTGCTTTGAAAAATATTATTTTGGTCTTCTCTAACAATAAATTAAATTTATTTTTATTTGAAATATTTTAATCAAAGGTGTTTAAAAAAGGCTGTAACCTCAGAATTCAATTTATTTGCTTTACTTCATAAACAATACAATTATAAATTTTTTTCTTGTGTATTGTCTCCTTTTAATTTTTTTTCACGGGAATTCGAGAACTTGTACTATAAGATTAAATTGATTAAATTTATAAATTAATATTAAAATTCATGTCATTAAAAAAAAACTTTTTTTACTTTGCAATCATTTTTGTTGGAATTTCAACTCTATTTGCGACACTCCTGTATATTTGTATATATTGTAACATTTCGGAAAGCTGGAAGGAGTCCTATGACCGATCATTCGTAGCTGATTCAAGGTTCTAAGGGGCCTGTTGCGATCCCTCAAGTCAGTTTGTAGGCTCCAGAAGTTACGATCATGGTTCCTTAAAGCAACCAATACTGACGCAACTGGAACGTGTACGTCATCCACTCCTGCTCCTTCTATCCAAGAAAGTAAGCAAGGACGGGAATTTTACACAAGATACTTCGTATAACACTGTTCCTTAGAGCAGCGATTCCCAAACTAGTGCCGCCGGCCGATGAGGCTGCTGTCGGCAGGGGGATGCCACCCCGGGCCGGGCAGCCCTCGAGGGGGAAGCCAGCCTGGGCCTAGCAACTCTGCAGCACCCCCCCCCCCCCCCCCCCCGCTATGAGGACCCTTTCATTGTCATGAGATTTAAGGCTGTTTCAATAACTAAAATCCTAAAGATATGGCTCAATTCAATTCTAATTACCTGAATCATTTTCCTGATGTAATTTTAAGAAAATGAAAAAAAAAGTTGATGAAAATCGGTTAACATTTCGAGTAATTAAGCATATCGTTAAGAACATGCAAAATTACAAGAACTGTCAACTGGCATTGAAGATATTAACCGATTTTTATCAACTTTCTTTTCATTTGCTTAAAATTAGATTAGGAAATTGATTTAACTAATTGAAATTTAATTTATTAACATATTAACACATTTTTATTTTTCTCAACCGGTTCTAATTCTCTCGCGTGAAGCATGGTGTGTTAAGCAGTGAAGCAGTCAAGTGTCCCCCCTTGGCGGCAGGGTATTGTGAAAAAATGTGAGGGTGGCGGCCCTGCCGCTCTCCAGAAAGTGCATAAAAAGTTTGGGAATCGCTGCCTTAGAGTGCGGTCTCTAGCCGTGGATGACCTTACACAGCAGACGGCACAGTTGAGGCGAAGGTTTCACCGTTGGATACTTTTTTAGAGTTACCAACATTTGTACAATGGTTACACCTGGTACAAAATTGTACCAGATGCAGTGATCCCAGAAGAATAGCCTTTTGCATCTGACTTGCGATCGTCTGAGCCTAATGCTGGCAAATCGTTTTGTGAAACTAGGCTTTGAGGTATGAGCATGATTGGAATTACCAGGGGTGGGATTCCGATTCCCACTAATCTAGTTTATCGAATCTCTCTTTCTAACGCTTGAATGCTTAGAATGTTTATTATATTTTTCAAGGCATTATTTATTGTTGAAAAAAAGGTTAAATGCTCCAGTTATAAATATAAATTTGCGTATTTTGTTGGCGAGAAGTTAAAATCGAGGTTCTGTTACTTTCATGTAAATAATTACGCAACAAACAGTACGAGAATTGAATAAAAATTTACATATAGTAGATTTAGTTCTCGTATTTTTAATTCTAATTTAAATAAATATTTTTATTAATTAATGAAGTTAAACTTATTATTATAAATAATAACAATGTTAAAATTGTATCGTAATATTTAACTTTAATAATAAAGTAATGCTTTGGAAAATATTTCGAACTTTCTAAATTAATGTCTAGTAATAGAAAATTTAATTAAATAGTTTTTATTTTGATCAAATTGAATTTGTACGTTTTACTCATGTTTTTTTTTAAAATTCAGTTAAATCTGAGTATGTTATTATTACGCGTATAGAAAGACCTTTTCATCTTAAGTATCGAACAATTTCATGCGTGGAGAATTTAGCATCAATATGCTCTACTTTTCTAGTAATCTTAAACATACCTATGCTCCACTATGTATTCTGATTAAGGTACGAATTATTCAAGATAATAAGATATATTGTGAGCAAACGCGGATATCTCGAGCAATCGTAGTAGTGATTCTTGTGTATTTTTAAATTGACACATGGCCTTGCATAACCGAAAAATACGCAGGAATAACTACTGCGCATGCCACAGATATCCGCGTTCTGCCACAGCAATATGATTGGTCTTTTCAATTTTGCTCCATAAATAGCTCTTTACTTGCGCATACACTAGCCGTCCAACAAGACGACCTCCGGCAAGACGACCCGCTCAACATAACGACGGGCGAACGCTCAACGAAACGACGGCGGATGCTGTTCCTCCATCCACTCCACTTTCTTCTCTGGAATGCACACGACCTAATGTTTCACTTGACACATAAGTTCGCTCTACACCGCACACGCTCTCAGTGCAGAATAGTGGGGACTCCTCATGCCGTCGTCTTGCCGGACGGTGAAAGTCTCGCGTTCGTAGTCTTATTGGACAACTAATGTATAAAACTTCTAGAGTCACATTGTGTCAGTCTATGTACTCGATGCGTGCATACTTTGAGCCATCTACTGATAATATGTCCATTTGTTTCTGGCTCTTGCTTGAACGCTCGGCAGTTGGTATCACCTACAGGTACATTCATTATGCGCTCACGGTAAACTAAGCCGTCTATAACGCCGTCTTGACAGGCAAAAAGAAATACCTCCGTTTACGATCCTAATTCAGCAGATTTGAGAAACATGTTGGAAAGACATATAGTCCACAGACCGGCTGATGGCTCTTCTCTACGTATAATACCGTAGAATTTACTATGAAGGGGCTTGTCAGCATGTTCCTTTAGTAGAAGCGAATGTTCTGCTTCCTGTACACGACTTTTAAGCACCAAAGGTATTAGTGATGCTAGGCCATGTGTAGTGTCGCTGGAATGAAATAGGAGACCAAGCCCCTCTACTGCTCTATCTGCGGCTCGGTAGAGAAACGCCACAACGTTGACGACTTCAGGTTGGTGTACGAGTAGCATTAGAGAATTTGTGCTTTTTAGAATTAAGCAGGCTTTACCCGGAAACGGTCTTCGATGAAGACACTCTAAGCTCAGCAAAACTCTACACCCTTTATCTCGCAGGGGGTATATACGAGGTGCAGATAATCTAGGATGATGACTTCGATGGATTGTCATATTGCGTGCACCAAACGTGTAAAGTAGTATAGGAACGGCCAAAATATTGGTTGCCTGGATCTTAAGCTTCCCAGATAATTCGGAAGCCCACATTTTTCTGAGAATTTTGCCATACCTTTTTTCATGGGCAGTTTTTAAGGGGCCATCCATACAACACGTGAACACTTTAGGGGGGAGGGGCTATGACAAAATTCCACGCTTGTCCACGAGCGGGACCGGGGGGGTCGAGCTAGGATCCACGTGGACACACATTTCCCTAAATCTGTGAAAAAATATACTGAAATGAGACAAGGTATATTCTAGGTATACTCCAATTTTTATATGGTGCTCATGCACAATATAATTTTTATTTATATTTGACTGGCAGCTCCTGAGTGGTGCCAAAGTTAACTGGGAAACTGACAAACATGTCAAAAATTCGAGTGAAAAAACGTCTTTTTAGTACTCTTCAAACCCATTGAGGATGATTGTTTTGGTGCAAACAACTAACAGAGAATTTGACTGGCAGCTCCTGAGTGGTGCGAAAGTTAATTGGGAAACTGTCAAACATGTCAAAAAATCGAGTGAAAAACCGTCATTCTAGTACTCTTCAAACCCATTGAGGATGATTGTTTTGGTGCTAAAAACTAACAATAAGTTTGACTGGCAGCTCCTGAGCGTTGCCAAAGTTAACTGGAAAACTGTCAAACATGTCAGAAATTCGAGTGAAAAAACGTAATTTTAGTACTCTTCAAACCCATTGAGGATGATTGTTTTGGTGCAAACAACTAACAAAGAATTTGACTGGCAGCTCCTGAGTGGTGCCAAAGTTAACTGGGAAACTTTCAAACGTGTCAAAAATTCGAGTGAAAAGACATCATTTTAGTACTCTTCAAACCCATCGAGGATGATTGTTTTGGTGCAACGACTAACAAAGAATAAAGATACTACGAAAATTTCACTTTTTATACAAAATCACAGCTCGCAACAATGGTTTTCAAGAGTACTAAAATCACGTTCCTTGACTTGAATTTTTGGCATGTTTGACAGCCTGCCAGTCAACTTTGGCACCACTCAGGAGCTGCCAGTCAAACTTCTTGGTAGTTGTTTGCACCTAAAAAATCATCCCCAATGGGCTTCAAGAGTACTAAAATTACGTTTTTTCACTAGAATTTTTGACATGTTTCACATTCTGTTAGTTAACCGTGGTACCACTAAGGAGCTGCCAGTCAAACTTATTGTTAGTTTTTAACATCCAAACAACCATTCCCCCTGGGTTTGAAGAGTACTAAAATGACGTTTTTTCATTCGAATTTCCGACCAGTTTAACGATGTATTGTTGCAAAAAGCACCAACAGCTGTTAGCTAGTCAACGAGTTTCGAACTGTTGACATATGAAAACAAAAGAATCTGGAATTTTAGTGAGTACTTAAATGACGTCCATGGAATTGTGGCGACCTCCCGAACATTTTGAAGACTAATAATATCTATATTTTCATAAAATACGTCCAGGTGGATAAAGTACAGGGGGGGTATTTGTCCAAATTCCACGGCTGTCCACGAGGGGGAGGGGGTGTCAAAAGTGGTGAAAAATTGTCCACGTGGTATATGGATGGCCTCTAACACACGCACATCTTGAGTTTTCGCTTGCGGTATTTTAAGATATGCATATGTTTCTCCATTACCAAGGTTGAATGGTATTTCCACCTATAAGTTGAAGATCTTGATCGTCACGCAGGCACACTTGGCCAGTCCAAAGCTCATGACAATGCCTTTAGAATACCTATTTACTGCCGCCACAAGGATTGCATGGTTCTTTTTTCAAGAAACGAAGGGTTTAAGGTCGTCCATGTATAAAAGGTGGCTCGCCTTAAATTCTCTTCTGTTGGACGGGCCGCATAGGTATCCAGAGCTTTTGCCGCGGAGCACAATAGATAGAGGCAAGAGAGAGATGCAGAAAAGTTTCGGACTTAAAGAGTCTCCTTGGAAGACCCCCTACCTTGTATGTGACATAAATAGTAGTTACTTGTCGTTTGTCAGATGTTATGACAAATTTTGTCCGCCAGAAAAGCATAAGCTCTTTCATACATCTAACTATTTTTGGATGTACCTCCAGGCACTCAGGAAGCTTATTCAGTAGGTCATGGTTCGTGTTATCGAATGTCTTTCGGTAGTCAATCCATGCTATGGACAGATTGCGTCGATACCTGATGGAATCCTGGGTAATAGACCTGCCTATTAATAGCTTCTCTGCAACCAACCAGTTCTCTCTTGCATCTGCGTTGTTCAACTATGGAACTCCGTATTGGCTCAATAGATATTAATATACTCTCTTTGAGGATGCCAATGATGCCCTGGCGCTAAAAGTTTTTAGTTTTAGCGATAACTTTCTTCACTTCATCAGCAGTAATTATTGGACACTCCTCTTCAGGACGTTGGAAATTTTCCGCTGGCAAAAGTTACGAATCAGTGAGATATCTGAAGCGTCTTCATCTAGCTTATGAGTATCTCCATATACTTGTGCCCAGAAGATTTGAATATCTTCTCGACTAGCCGGATTTTCAACGGTACATGGATCTTTGGCTACTGAAAGAGCTTTTATTTCTTGCGCCCAGTGCTGCTTGATGGTCAACAGTTTACACTCGTTCAGCATGTGATTTACTCTCCGTAAGTTTTGACCAAGTGTGCTAACTTTTAGAGTAAACTTATTATTCAATGTTATGTAGCTAATTACGCACTGAATATTTTATGCATGCAGTCTAGCCGTTTCAATTTTAAACTGAAGTTGTGCACTACGCTCGCGAGTCTTGGTCAGGCGAACAGAAATATCATTACTTTTATTTTTGCTAAGCAGAGGGACCGCCTTTTAGCAAACTACACAGGTCACATTACAGAGATCAACATCTTTAGTGATCAAATCAGGTAGAGCAGTATTAACTTCAGCTAATTTGTCCATTCTGAAAAAAACTCTTGGGTGGATTTTAAATCTCCTATTTCTCATGTTGGTGTTATCGGCTATCTGTAACGGTGGCCTTGCTGGAGCAAGTGATATGTTCTCTAGAGGATTTTGCTCTTCTTTTTGATAAAGAGCTTCATATCCGCCTTTGCGTAAAAAGGATACTTGATCTCTTAAATACTGGGGCGTTTTATGAGCATATTCCGGGTGCATATTGACCCAGCGTTCATGCAACGTTTGCATCTTTCCCCTTTGCGCCGTTGAGCTTCATTTCCAACTGATAAGGGTATCCCTTCTGAATTGGTCCGACCATTTAAAACGATGTTCTTGCGTTTGCCGGGGCCATTGCCTAGTCGTACCCTCGGTTCGGCCCAATTGCCACTCCCAACTGAACCATGGCCTCCATCCGAGAGAGGCCTATTGTGGGTGGTACTGTGCGATAATGGTGACGTAGCGAAATAATTAAATATTTAAATTAAATTAAGTATATAATTAAATACATAATTAAATGAAATATATAATAATATAATTAAATAATTTAAAATATTATCACAGGCTTAAGATGGTTACTGCCCAACATGTCGAAGGCATTTATTTCATTATTTTGGCACGTGGGTGTCCCGGTATATATCATCAGTCACGGACGCATTTTTATAATGCAATCAAATGATCGGATGAGAGCAGTGTGCCCCGACATATTGGACAAAGCCTGGTTTTTACCCAATCATTGGCGGACTGGGTTGCAGTCAAGTTCACGTTGGGGGGACCTACGGCTTAAGGTGCCGAGTGTCTAACCAACTGAATCATTATTATTATTATTCTACTTAGTGTCCGCTAGATGTTACAGCATTTTTCTAACAGCCTTAAATAATAGGATTTAAAAAAAAGGGTGCTAAAAAAAGATTTTTCACTTTTTAAACATTCTTAATTGTGACAACTACATTATAATTTTTTTCTTATATTTATTTACTATTTAATCAGTGTCTGAACATTAAATTTGCCAAGAATACTAGATAAATCTTTATTTTTCAACCTGCTGGCCTTAAAAAATTGACTTGCTTACACTTCCATTTTTCTTACAAAATTTTCTTACAACTATTTCTTACAAACTGCCATCCATCCACACCTTATAGCTAATCCGCTCATTTCTATAGCCTAACCTTCCCCCCTGTGCCACGCTTCGCACGCATTTCGCTCTTTTATCGCTATGCCTCGCATTACGAACCTCTGTCTCCGCGGCTAACACCTAATACTTAACTACTATTTAAAATATTTACATTTTTCTTACATCTACTTCCTCTCCTATTTACAGCCTTTCCTTCTCCATTCTTTTTCCTCCTTCTTTCTCTTTTTCTCCATCTTACCCAACACCCCCTTCACCCATTCCACTGCCCTTTTGTCACCCCTTTCATGCAACAATACCTCCATGCTTATCTCACTCCTTTCCACCTCTTCACACTCCTCCAACCAGTGCTCAACTTTTGCATCCCCTTTCCCGCACAGTTCACACATTCTCTTCTCTCTAGAAAGCCAGAACCTATTATAACCTACCATGCAACCGCATCTCATTCTCGCTATAAGCCTCTGACTACCTTGCTCGCCTTTCTCACACAAATATTGCGCTCTCTCCCTTGGCATAATCCACACATTGTCCCCGTTAAAACTTGACTCTCTTATCCTCTCCTCTCCATCTGCAATCTATTCATTATAAAATACCTTTCCCTTTCTACCTCCATCTTTGCACCACTACGTCTGTTCTCCTTCTACCACCAACACTCCCTAACCAATTTACTTCCCCCCTCTTCCAAAAATTACTCCTCATATTTCCACTTTACATACCTCTTCTTTATCCTATTTACCTCCTCACTTACCTTCCAACCCCACACCTCCACTCCGTAAAATAAGACACTCATCACTAGCGAATCAAACAATTTTATTCTCCTTACAAAATCATCTGCGAAGAACCTCTCCCCCAGCCCCCACACCTGCCTCATCACCACATTTGCCCTTCTCACCCTCTCTCTTATATTACCATCCACTATCCCACTCCTTCGAAACAGGAAGCCCAAGTACACAAACTCTTTCACCTCCTGTACCGCTTTTCCCTTCCCCTTCCACTCCCCTCCCATATCTCTCCCACCTCCCTTTCTGAACACCACAACCTTCGACTTGTCCGCATTTAACTCTAGCCTATTTTTGTCCAAGTATCTTCTCAACCTCTTCATCATCTCCTTCAAAGCCTCTTCGCTCTTTGCCAGTAGCACTATGTCATCTGCATATGCTAGTGACCATATCCTAACTCCTCCTACCACTCCGGCTGCTAGCTTACATTCTATATCCGCGATCAAAATTGCAAAATGCGTTGGACTAAATGGGCACCTTTGCCTCAAACCCCTATCCGTCCAGAATCCCTGAGTGATTCCCTGCCCTCCTCTCACCCTATCTTTCGTCTCCTCATATACCTCCATTATCCTCTCGATCAGGCCCCCCTCTTCACTCCTCTCTCTTTCATTGTCTCCGACAACCTTCCTCTGTCTACCGAAGGGAACGCGCTCTTTAGATCTACAAAAAACGCGTACACTTTGGCACCCTTTTTGGTTAGTTCTCTATCCACCACGTGTTACAAGACGTAAATATTTCAATAGTGCTCCTTCTCTCTCTAAAGCCAGCCTGCGTCTCCGGCAATATTCCTTTCCCCTCAACATCCTTGAGCAGCCTATCTGCTAACACCATCGCGTATATTTTGTACGCAGTATTCATGAGCGTAATTCCTCTATAATTTTCCTGCCTCTCCCTATCCCCTTCTTATACAGTGGTCCGATCAACCCCTCCCTCCACCTTCGTGGGAATCCCTCCCCCCTCCATACTTTTTTCACTACCCCCTTCAGCCTCTGCCATAACTCTTGTGTGCCAGTGTATCTGACCCCTGAAATGAATCCATAAAAAAATTTCCTCCATTTATCGCTCCCTACCTTCTCACTTATCCCACCCTACGTTTCCTAAACCTATTAATTATCTTCCACACGTCCCCTTCTGTCTTAACACTTCTCAACTCCTCTTCCATCTCTTTTTCTTTTTCCTGCTCTTTCTTCTTATACATCGCCCTAAACTCCTTCCTCATTTCTACGTACTCCTCCCTTTTCGCGGTTCCTTCCTTCTACATCCTGTACTTCTTTCTCACCTTTCTCTTCATCATTTTATATTCCCTATACCACCACGGCTTCACTATTCCTTTCTGCTTCTTCCTAAATACCTTCTTTTGCTCACGACCTTTTACTTTCTCTTGTAGATCCTCCCATATCTCGCCCACCGACTCCTCCTGTAAGCTTACATTGCCCAACTGCTTTATCCACAAACTTAATGGCTGATGGTCTGATTCCACCCTCCCTTCCACTGCGAATTTCTCTATCTCCTCCAACCCTTGCATATTCATAATCACATAGTCTATCACCGATACGCCCCCCTTACTCACATACGTGTATTCTCCCACTTCGTCCCCTTTTACCATACCATTCGCCACCGCCCACCCTCTATCCTCTATCCGGTCTCTTAGAATTTCCCCCCTCTTTATTTATTATCTTATCCTTCGATTTTCTTTCAAAGCTCTACCCTTCCCGGTACAGGCCCCCTTCCCGCCCAATTTTCGCATTAAAGTCTCCCCCCATTACCACCAAACCCTCATCTCTCTCTCTCTCCTAGTAAGTTTTGTACCCTTTCTGTAATCCGTTCCATTCCATTCTTATTGTACACAGTCACAAACTTATACATCGCCCCTCCTATCTTTACAACCCTCATTTGCACGCCCTCCCCCTCTCCCTCTGCATGGACTTCTTCTACTCCATCCCTTACCCCTGTTATAATTCCCCCACTAGCCCTTTCTTTCCTTTTTACTTTAAATGCCTCCTGTAGCCTCCACCTGTACCCCTTTGGCAACTTCCGCTCTACTCTATCCCATTCCTTTCTCTCTACCCACGTCTCGACCAGTCCAATCACATCAAATTCCGAAATATACCTCCGGAAATCCTCATCTTTCTTCTTCTTTACCCCTGCTACGTTTCAGTACAACACCTTTAACACTCCTCCACCCTGCTTTACTCCTACCCCACTACTTCCCCCGAAATAAATTCCCCTGAACTTCCTTTAATACCTCCTTCTCCTCGTCCCAAACCCACATTTTCTCGTCTATTTTTATTTTCCGATACCCTACCTTCGCCGCTCTCCCTTCGCTCCTCTCCTTCCTAGCCCTATCATTTAGCATTCTTTGAACATCCCTTTCCTTGCTCGTCAAATCTTGATCGATAAAAACCTTACTGTCCTTTATCCTATTTTTGTTACGAATTACCCCCAATTTTTCTTTCCAGCTCTCCAATTCCACCACCGCCACTTCATTCTACTTTCTCTCCTCCATTCTAACTTTCCCTAGCTTGCCTTTAACCTACCATATGCTCTGTAGCAGGGCTTCCACCCCCTCCTTTTCTTCCCCGCTCTTTAGCTTCAATCCTCTTATCACTATATTATTTCTCCGATCTGCCTTCTCTCTTTTCTCCATCCTCAACTCCATTGCCCTTATCCTTTCCCTATCTCCAGCCTTTTTTCCGCCCTTTCCTTCCACACCCTAATATCTTCTTCCATCTACTTTATTTTATCCTCTTTTTCCTTCCTTACGGACACCAACTCCCTCTGCTATCCTTCTACTTTCCCCCTCAGCTCTTTTACTTCCTTTTTCCATCTCTCATTTCCTCTGATCTCGCTTATCAGCACCTCGATAGCCTCCTTCTCCGTCTGCCCCTCCATTTTTAGGGGG
>NC_046661.1:42030137-42093041 GCF_010883055.1 Belonocnema kinseyi | reverse complement strand
TCTTCTTTCGCTCCGATTCTTCCCCCTTCCTGACGCGCCACTTGACACCAGCACTGCCAGTACTCTCGCTGGCCACCTCCCGCTCGTCCGTCGGTAACTGTAACCTACCCATGCACAAAAGTACGCACTGCCGTCAACAGATGTCTCTTAAGGCTGCTGTCGATTACCGCCCAAAAATTGCAGTTTCTTTGCCCTATTTCACCCCTCACATCCCCTTCAGACACCCTTTTCTCACACCTTACATCCCCCAGCACTACAGGAACCACCCTTGTCCGCCATACAGGCCCAAAATCCTGAACACAAAACTACCCCGCTCCCTTGCAAACCTAACCGCACTTTCCCTATTTAGCCAAATCCCACCCCCAACTACAATGTAAATTAATTTTTATCTTCCCAATGAACTCCTCACAGCCGTACTCACCTCCTAGACTTATTATTATTTATTTGATTCAAACAAATAATAGTTCTTCGTGCATCTGCTTGAGTTTCGGGGCGCTGCAGCGCCACTTAGTATTAGGCATTCAAAATGGTGGTTGAATCGTTGAATGTGTCAGCGTGTTTGTTCACGGAATGTGTAAGCAGTAATGTGAAGACTATACCTAAGCGAAACCTTGGAAATTTGCAAGTTACATTGGGCGAGCTAGAAAAAAGTTGGTATTCCACCAATTACAGACCGTCGCCAGTTTTATGTTTGAGTAACTTCAGACATCTGTAAGAGAAATGAAAGTGTTCGTTTTGAGCAAATTGCTGGAAACCTGGGACCTACCCAGCGATTTTATTGAAATTTTAAAGAAAATTTATTTTCTTGCCATATTCTGAACCCTGTTAAAAATATTTAAGACTTTATTTCACGCTTTAAGATTTTTAGAGTGACCTCCAACCTACAGCTGTTGCTGTTACTATAGCGAAATATATGGTTTATTGAAAACAAGAAATTCCGTTTTTAAATAAAAATGAAAATTTATTTAAATCGAACAAAATCTGCAATTAATTTGACAGAAAAAATGTTTAACTTAAACAAGAGTTTTATTTCATTCAAGCAAAATATATAATTAAATAAATATCGTAAGTAAAGAAAGTGAAATAATAAAAATTATCAACAGGTTCGCGTATATTACATATGAGAGTACCATTTCTTAAGTATCTTTGAATTTTTAATGGTATAAAAAAGAATGCTTCTAATATATCCCTTTGCTGTATGCCAGCATAAATAAAACGGAGACAAACAATTCCATTTGGAGAAAAAGCAGATCAGAGTTAAATAAATAATAATTTTTTTTAATTGACGATTATAAGTGATGCAAGAACGTATCCTGATTAATTTGGCCGATTACAACAAATATATCGTAGAAAAAGATTGCTTAATCAATTTTGCCTAAACAGTTTTTTATATATCCAATAGAAATTTGTCTAACTTATCATCAGGCCAGCCATATTCTCGAATCCATACATAATTTTTCAACCTATAATATTAATTTTAATTATTTTTATATTTGCAGATCACTTTCGAGTCATTAAAACATTTCTCTTATTTATATCTCCATATTTTACAATATAATAATAATACGAAGTAAATAATGAATGAACGCTGTTTCCTAATGTTTTAAAAAAATTGAAAGTTTTTCAAACATTTGTAAAAAGACAATGTTTTAATTGAATAATATTTCAGATATTCTCGATCCATCGTCCCACCACTGTAGGAAATCTTCTATTCAAATTGCTGATTCCATATTGTATAAAAAAATGATTAGCAATTATTTATTTTTAAATTAGAGTATAAGAAATATATAATAAATCATAATTGCTCTTGTTTTTTCTCCAACAGAGGGGGGGGGATGCCTGTCTGAAGTAGATCCGCCCTACCTGTTTCAAATAAAATTGGCGCCACTGACAAAGAAATAATATATTTGATTCAAACCTAATATACATTTGATTCAAACAGTTTTTTTTCTCAGCGTAGTGTTTAAAAAAAATTAATTTTAGAATAATTACACATATAATTTTTTATAATTAAGAGCCCTATGGGTTCATCCTGGTACCTATCTCATACATAACGTATATTCGACTTTAATTATATATTGAAATGTTTATCATGCATGTGGTGCTTGAAACTTATAAGTCGAGTATCGAATCCTGGAGTATTCTCGTGAATAATTAACGAGAAACATCTAAGCGGCTATAATCTGAATCGGTTCCTCTTAATAGCATCCCAACTAAAATTAAAAACTTCTCATCAGCTTCCGCATATATTTTTAAAATAGAAGTTTTTCAACATCATATTTTGAAAATTACTAAACTTTAAAAATGTAATAAAACTTCGTAATACAAAAATTGGAAAGTACTTACTTAAACTTTTTGCGATATGAATAGAATATTAATCAAGCATTAAATAATTTACAGTGATTGCCATCCACATATTTCATCCTTTAAGGACAACGTTGATGCCTAACTCTGCCGTACAACTTAAAAAGACACTTATGTCTGTTCAACTTCGAACGGAGAAAATCAGCGAGAAAGATTTTGTTTCGAAAAAGTATTATGGAATTAATTTTTTATAAATGTTTCGACGTCATTCATACAAATTGATGGATATTTGTCTCATTCTGTAAAAAAAATTACATTTTTGTTTTTTTGCTAGAAACAATCGACATGCGGTTGCTCATAGTGAAAAACAGGGGGAAAAGCCGCGAGTTGATACGCGGCTTTCTTATCTGTAAAATATCTCGACCTTATTATATTTTGAAGACGGAGCCTCGAACCTTTTACAAGTTAAAAAGACTTCGAGTCGACACGCGGTCTTTCTGAGTTGCAGTTCCATACGTCATGCCTGGCGTTTAGAGGTCAAATGCAACTTTTCAGTGACTTACTGTTTAATCCTGCAGCGAATTACAAATTTTAGTCACAAAAAACTTGTTATTTAATCAAATCTATTTTTTTTCTTCAGAATTCTCGTTTGCGTAGATAACTGCATTATTCTTTTGCGAATCGATTGATGCGATAATCTCATTTTCGTCAAAAATGTGAGTTAAGTGTCTTTTTAACTTGCACGGCAGAACTGTTATTAGTTAAGTATTTATTATTGAAGGAGCGAGGAAAACAACAGCTTACTGAACCGTATGCATGTTTTATTGCAACACTACAAAAGAATACATTTTGAAAATATTTTCGTAATAATGATGATATATAATTGATATTTACCTAAGCGAAGACGTAAAACCAGAACACCATTAAAAATTGTTATTTACAGATTGAGTAAATAAAAAAATCAGTTTTCGCTCACCGACTCTTTCGATATATATTGTATATTACTAATTACTATATCCTCCCTCCCCCTCCAATGTCCTTTCTCATCCTACCCATCACTCATCCACCCACAACCCCTCTCCCCATTACCCATATACCCCTAACCCATTATTTGCTTTCCATTATCTCCCCCCCCATCTTCTTCCAAATTTCTTTTATCCATTTCTCCTGCCTTTATCCACTTTCCCCATATATTACTGTATCACTCACCCTCTCCTCTTTCCTCTTTTCACTTTCCTATTCCCCAACTCACCAATCCCCTGCACCCTTAACCTCTCCTGCAGTATCACCTCTATTATAAAGATTTCCCTCTATCTCCATCTGTTGTAAAAGATATAATTACGAGTTTACAAGAATATTGTGTATACTATATTTATCAGAGTCTCTGGAGATATTATTTTGCCTGTGTTCTTTTTTACGAGTTAAATGATTCCAGAGTAAATTGCGAAAGTTGCAGGCTGTTCTTCAGTTTGAAACTGCGATAAATAGAGCCTTTGTAGGAGATTTAATTGCTATTCTGCTAAATGCTTAAGTATCTCTTTTCTACTTTGGCTAAGCAGACTCAGATAATCTCATCTGTATTGGTCAAATTAGAGCCGGCTTCGTAAGAAAGGAAATGCTTTATTTTCAAAGGTCCTGAGAATATTTTTCTATTTTAAATTAATTAAATATTATAACTGATAATAAGTATTTATGTGAATTTCAGCCTCCTTTAGTAAATTACTACAAAAGATAATGAATTCATATTAATCCAGTTGGGGTTTAGTAGATTAATTAGAAATTAAGTGAATTCTCCATTCTAGTTCATCGTAATAAGATATACATACTAAATTCTAGCCAATTCTAGCGAATTCAAAAGGATTTCGCTGCATTTAGGTCAGACTAAGTAAATTGTTTGAAATGTCACTTAATTGAAATAAATCTAAGAAACTAAGATGCAGTTGAGTTCATTCAAGTAACTTCCTTGTGATTCACAAAGAATTCTAATGAATTGAACAGAATTTCTACGGAATTCAAAGCAAATTAATTTTTCTGAAATACAGTAAATGTCATTTTGAATTTACAATGATCATATTCGATTCTGTCTTCTTATTTTACAGTTGCCTTCTAGATTTGTTAATAGAACATTCACAAGCAGTTGTCCGAATCGAAATTCCATTGTCATCCGGGACGTAGAGCGATATACAAAGTCATGTTCCTGGGAAACTATTTCCAGGAAACAAAGTGTCCATCAGGCTAGACTACTCGGAATGTTGGACGTCTGTTATCCAGGAAAGTGAGTTCGGTAGCCCTAATTCAGTGCAGGTGTTACCCGATGATGTGACGCATTTTGGCTCGCGAAGTCTTCTCAGGAGACGCTGAATTTATGTCGCGTCGGAAAATACGAATCCAACGGAAATTGCTTTCCGGGACTCTCAAAATCGACGACGCGGAAGTTAGGAAATTTACGTCATCTTTGGGCCGATCGGCTTTCGTCAAAATTCTTCTTTCAGATTTCCCATAAGAATTTTTATTTACATTCTAAATTTCTCCTTCAAATATTTGAAAGATTCTTCACTTTTAGAGAAAAACGATAAAAGTTGTTTTTTCTCTTTGTTTCCATCGTCTGGTCAAGGAAAAGAAAAACTGCAGAAAACCTTTCCCGAGCACAGTTTTTTATCAAATATCCATTTTAAAAGTTCAAAAATGTATTATGTACTCAAAAGTACTTTTATTGTTTTTGGAAATATTACTGCCTTCTTATTTGAAAAAATAGAATGTTTATTAATGCATGTTGAAAAATTGGATCAAATGTTTAAAATATTGAGATTTCAATTTCTAAAACATCTAAAGGAACTAAATTTTTCTTATTGATAGTTATGTGTCAAAGAAGAGGGATTTCAAATAAAATTCTATATTTTTCAAATTCATTTTGAATTTATTTAAATTTACTTCGACTTGTACAAGTAAGTTTAAAAGCATTTTTTTTATTTAATTAAATGCAATTTATATTTAGTTGAATTCTCATGGATTTACTTTAAAATTATTGTAATTCACATGAATTTTTATTAAACACAGATAAATTAACTTACTTTGAATTCCATCAATCTCTTATGAAGTACTTTAAATTTTAATTTAACTTAAGTTCGCATGAACTGCCCTAAATTCAGCAGAATGCATTCAAATATAAGCAAAGTATGGACTAGAATTTAGTAGAAACAATTTTACGCTCTTTTAAAAAGTTCCTAATATGGCTCTTGTTTGCCTTTGTAATGCCACCTCTCAGTGTTGCTTCATTTTATTAAGCTTCATTTATTTTATCCAGGCATAGCCATGAAATTTCCGCTTCTAATTAGTTTAGCGTTTACACAGTAAAATATGCAATTTCTACTTAGTCTTTCAGTATTTATACCTGCCTCGAGATTTACCTTTAATTCGAGCTTTCCTCGAGACCGTCAGATCGCTCGTGCACTGATTCAACCGCCCTGATAAAAACTTTATCGGTAAGTGTTGCACAACCAAGTTTCGTACTCGGTGATCGCACGTGCGATATTGTCCGCACGAAAACAACGTACGATTTCGTGGTGGAGAGAAAACGCGGAAAGTGAAAAGATAAAACCGCTAACCGATTGCAACGTTCGCAGGTGGAGATATTAATTTGCTTTTTTTATCATCCTCACCAGAAGACAGCTCTGAAAAACACATGTACAAAAAAATAAATTTTAATTTAAATCTCTGACTGGAAATTTGGTATGATTAATAGGTGAAACAACTTATTACAATTATTATATTATATTATAATACATTACGCTTCATTTGATTCTTTCAGGTTTCCGTAAAAGATGATGGTCGACCATCGCTTTCATCAACGACTAGGGTAGTCGTAAAAGTTGACGATGTGAACGATCATGGTCCTGAGTTCGAGCAGAAATTTTATATTGTCCAAATTCCAGCCTCATCAGATATTGACAAGCCATTATTTCAGGTTAGTTGGACAGTATGAACTTTAATTGTATAATTTAATTGCTGGCTAAAGCAAAATAATCATATTGTAAATTTTACAATTTCATTGGAAATTATTCCAGCCCTTAGGAAGTTGAAGGACTATTGTACAATTGTAAATAGAGGTGCCCCCTGTAAAATGTATTAAAATTGTATACAAGATAGTCTGTACAAACCCACCAAATAATTTTTTGGCTTTCTTAAATATTTTGGAAATCCTTCCTCGTTTTTTTGTCGAAAAAATAAAGAAAAATCATTGGGTAGGGTAGACTAATAGTTCCAATCACACTGAAGCACTTTGGGCTCGCTCACGTAGGTTTTGCACATTATATCTACCATCCAAAATTTATATACCCGCACACAAACATAAAATCAACAAAAATTGCAACATTGTTTTATATGTGTCCTAAAATAGTGTTAATTATTTTTTCCTCCGCCATCGCTCTTCCTTACACACCCTTTACGCTTACCCCCCCCCCCTCACAATCTACCGCTCCTACTTACCCCTTCCCTTTCCCTTTTAAATCTCTACAACCTCTGTTTCTGTCAACAAGAACTCTTTCTTCCACTCCTACTCTCTTATTTCTCCTCTTCTCATCGTCTGTCCCTGATTTTTCTACCCTCCTTTTATACCTCTTTTCTCAACTCCTCTTCTTCTGCTGTTCCGCTCTCAATTCTCTACATTTTAATCCTTATACCCACGACAACTCCTACCAAACTCCACTCCGCTTACTTAAATCCTATTTTTGGTGTCTTACCTCTCTACTTAGGGTCCCTGGAAATCGAAGCAATATCGTAGAAATAAGATTCAGGGCAAACGGTGAAGCCATTTTGCCTAATTTTTTGTATAAATACTCGAGTATAAAAACTATATCGGTACAGGCCGTTTTTTAAAAAAATGCTATTTTTCATGTAAAAATTAAAAGAAAGAAATTTTCCTCGACAGCATCATTGTAGTAATGTGTTCTACTATTCGGCAAAGCAGGGAACAGGTAAGGCAGTTTTAGAGCTCGTATTTTCCTTTGAATAATGCTAGCGAGTAAAGAAAAAAGTGCCTGGTACTACAATAACCGACAATGATTCATTCAAGGGTAAATACACCGTATATGAAAACTAGGAGCCCCTACCTAAATGAATATGTGAATTGCCGAAGAATACAGTTTTCGGCAACTTACTCCTGAAGTAGTACCTTGTACATTAAATGACAATATATATGTACAAGCTCTCTGTATAAAAAGGTACACAAATTTTTCATGTTTGAACAACGCAAGGGCTGTCGGTAATAACCGGTTATAGAAGTCTACTCTAGCGCTTTTAAGAAGACAGTGAAATTTGCAATACAAAATATTAATTTTCAAATACTAAGAGTTATTTTAGACCCTAAAATACTAATTTTTCAACCAAATAATGTAAGTTTCTACTGAAAATGATGACTTTTTAAGAAAATAGTTGAATATTGTATAGCAAAGAGGTGAATTGTAAACAAATTCTACCAAAAATTTGTATTTGCAAGTAAGAAGATTAATTTTGCACCGAAGAAGACCAATTTGTACGAAAGAAATGTCCTGTCAACTGAAAATATCTTAATTTAAAAAAAAATACAAATTTTAAACAAAATAAATTATTGAAAACCAAACTCTTGCATTCTAAAGGGAGAAGATTCTTCATTTTGATCCAGAAAAAATACATTCTTAACAAAATATATGGATGATCAATTATTACGATTATTATGTTGATTGCAAATGGTTTAATCGACGAAAAAAGTGCAAAAGGCAACAAAGTTTGATTCTTTCTGGAGAAAGAATCAAACTTTGTTGCCTTGTTGCTGTCAGTTATTGTTTACACAATAAAAGACCAAGATTTCGAAAGGAGAACCAAGATATTCGTAATCAGGGGAATTTTGCTGTCCTTTCGATGAAACGTCATTTCGGGAACCTATTAGCGCGTGCCGACATGTTACTGTTCTTTTACGAGGAAAAGAAGATGCGCAATTACATTTCATATTTTTGTATATGTTTGAAACATTAAAATTTAAAACCTTTCTGTACAAGCTCCCGCAGGGCCGACAAAATGGAGCGCTACACTAGACTTCTATAATCGGTTATTATAGGCAGCCCTTGAGTTGTTGAAACATGCAAAATTTGTGTACAATGTGAATAAATCTATTATTTTTCGGAGGAAATTGGGCGACACAGATAATCGATATCTTGCATGTTTGTACAATCTGCCTTTTCATACAGAGAGCTTATACATATATTGTCATTTAATGTAAAAGGTACTACTTTAGGAGTAAGTTGTCGAAAATTGTACCCTTTGGGAATTCACATGCTCATTAATAAAACCTCTAGTCTTCGTATAAGATGTGTTCGCCCTGAATGAATCACTGTCGGTCATGGTACCAGCCACTTTTTTCTTTTCTCGCTAGGATCGCCCAAAGAAAAATCCGAGCTCTAAAACTCCCTTGCTTGCTCCCTGCGTCGCTGAATAGTAGAACAAATGACTACAACGATGCTGTTGAGGGAAATTTCTTTCTTTTAATTTTTACATGAAAAATAGCATTTTATAGAAAAATCGACCTGTATTGATAGTCTTTATACTCTTTAGAGTATTTACACAAAAAATCAGGCAAAATGGCTTCACCGTTTGTCCTGAATCTTATTCCTATTATTTTGTCTCGACTTCCAGGTCCCTTAATTTTCTCGACTAAATCCTTCTACACATATACGCCCCAGAAACCACTCTTTCCCTTCCTCACTCTACCCTTCCTCCACTCCTCTTCGCATCCTACTTCCGCTCAGAAAAAACTACATTACCACTGTCCAAACAGGTATGTCCAACTGACGTAACCACATTTTCGAATCGAGCAAAAACCTATTTTATAATTAAGGGCTTATTTAATGCTAATTTAATGCCCAATTGCCAAATTTGATGCTCCACTATTTTTTCAAAAAACCAAGGATTACGCTAGCTTAATCTTAAGCTGACGTAACCCCATGTAAAATAAACGTTGATTCGAGTTTCGCCCTATCGTATAATCAAGGGCTCATTTAATGCTCTCCAAAACTACAAAAAATGATTTTCCAAAAGCCACCCCTAATACTGAAAAACCACCCGTGATTCAAATTATGCACAAATTATAAATCCAACCATACAGTATTTAAGACCTCGTTTCATGCTCATTTAATGCCCCATTTCCAAATTTAATGCTCCACTATTTTTAAAAGAAACCGGAGGTTACGCTAACTTAACATTAAGTTGACGGCACCCTATGTCAAAGAACGTTGAATCGAGCTCTGCCATATCACATAATTAAGGGCTTATTTAACCCCTTCGTTGGCAGAGTGAATTCGACAAATGTGCCCAAAATGGTAGGAAAATTTGTTATTCTGAAAATTTATATCCTCGGGTTTTTGGGGTCACTGAATCCGAATATGAAGTCAAAATTCGGAAATCCAAAATGGTGGATACAATATGGCGGACAAAAATACAAAAAACGGCTCAATTTTAATAAATCTTGGTACTTACGGGTTCCTGGGCTCGCTGAACCCGAAAGTAAAGTCAAAATTTAAAAAGCCGGACAAAAATATCCGCCATTTAAAATTTTCTAATTTTGACTTCAAATTCTGATTCAGCGATCCCAAAAACCCGTAAGTACCAAGATTGATCCAAATCGAGCCATTTTTTTGTATTTTCGTCCACCATATTGGACCCGCCATTTTGAATTTTCTAATTTTGACAATTTTTTAAAATTTAATTCTCCCCTATTTCTTTTAACCGGGGGTTACGCTGGCTTAATATGAAGCTGACGGAGTCCCAAGTGAAATAAACGTTTAATCGAGTTCTGTCCTATTACTTATTTAAGGACTCATTTAATGCTCTCCAAAATCACAATGAATTTTTTTCAAAAAGCTACCCCTAATACTGAAAAACTACCCTTAATATAAATTATGTACAAATTGTAAATCTGACTATACCATAATTAAGGGCTTAATATAAATTATGCACAAATTGTAAGTCTGTCCATATCATATTTGAGGGCTCATTTAAGGCTAATTCGATGCATTTTAAACCATTTTAATGCTCTGCTTTTGAAAAAAATAAAGATTATGCTAGCTGAACGCTAATGCCCTTAATTACAGTATGGCCAGATTTACAATTTGTGCATATAAAATTTGTGTTTTGGAAAATAATTATTTGTGGTTTTGGAGAGCATTGAGTAAGACCTTAATTATGTGATATGACAGAACTCGATTCAACGTTTTATTTCACATGGGGTTCCATGAACTTAACGTTAAGCTAGCGTAACCGCCGGTTTCTTTTAGAAATAGTGGAGCATTAAATTTGCAATAGGGCATTAAATGAGCTTTTAATTATAGTATGGTCAGATTTACAAGTTGTGATTAATTTATATTAAGAGTGGTTTTTCAGTATTAGGGGTGGCTTTTGGAAAATAATATTTTGTTATTTTGGTTAGCATTAAATGAGCCCTTAATTAGGTGATATACCAGAACTTGATGTAACGTTTATTTCTCGTGGGGTTCCGTCAGCTTAACGTTAAGCTAGCGTAAGATTTAAAAAAAATAGTTGAACACTATATTTGGCAATAGGACATTAAATGAGCATTAAACGAGCCCTTAAATATGTGATATGACAGAAATCGATTTAATATTTATTTCACATGGGGTTCCGCCAGCTACACGTGAAGCTAGGTATTTAAAAAAATGGTGGAGCATTAAATTTCGCAATATGGCATTAAATTAGTATTAAATGAACCCTTAAATATGAAATAGGCTTTAACTCGATTCGAAGATGTGGTTACGTCAGCTTAGCATACATTGTCCTAACTCATCTTGACGTCGTCTCCACTCCACTCCACCTCTTCGTAGTCGATTGTAGACCCCCCTTTTATGCTCTTTTCCTTTCACCCCGCTTCCAATTAACCGCTCTCATTATACCCTAGAATTACCACAATTTCTCCACCCATCTTCTCCCCAAGTCACTTTCCATACGCCCGCCCCATCTGCCCCTTCTACCCACCTCCAAACAGAAGCTTATCAGCCATAGAGATTTCAGTTACCTAATTTGTTGTAATAAGTCTCTCCCTTACACTGGTTACGACTATGCTAAGAGTATACTGTAACTACTTTGTAAGTCACGCAAATTTCAACACAACTACAACTACTTTTGAAACTACAATTCTACTTCGTCATGAAACAGGTAAAAACACACTAGTAAAATATCAGAAATTTTCTCAAATTAGAAAACAAAAGCAAAAGAATAGCTTCCTGAAAATAGAAGCAAAATTAAGCCTACACGGAGAAAACGATATCGCATGAATTACAATATATACCGTAATTCCTGCTCTACATGTCGTAATTTTCTCGTTATAATAGCGTAAAATCTTGTTGTCGTACATTGCAAGATTTTACATTATATTATTATTTTATTATATTATATATACAAGGGTTCTAGAAGTGGCCAAGCGATGTTAGTGCCTTATAATATCGTACAAAGCTCTATAACCTGCTTGTACATTCACAGAAAAAACAGAAGATAAACTTGACGTCGATTTCCGACGAAAGATTTAATGCAACAAAAATGAACTTTACAAGATAAACTTTAACGAAATATCGGTTAAACTTTCTTTTTTTCCATGATAACACATGTGTTTTGAAAAACGCGAAGTTGTTCTGAATAAAACCTAATCCCACTAAAAAATTTTCTGCAAGAAATGTTGTCATTACTTTATTGTGTGTTATCATATTGCGCTTTATTTCAATATAGAGGTTTTGCGATATCATTGTGCGATATCTTTTTCTCCGTGTAAATAAAGAAAAATTGAGTACTATTTCTTCTTGGAATACAAAGTCAGCCGTACCCCGATTAACGATTATGTGTGGATGGCATTTCCTCTTTTCTAAATTATCACTTCATGATAATAAACACGCAGAAATTGCCAGCTTTCAATCCACTCGATCAAATTATCTGCAAGCGAAGCGGCTCTCGTCACAAAAGTAAGAAAGTTATATAAAAGTCGTCCTCTCTCTCGTTCTCGACAGAAATCGAAGCACCTTTCACGGGAGTACGACCTCTCGATTGATACGTTACTCGAAAATGGGACTTGGGAGATATTTAGTCCTGACAGCCTGTCAGGCGACCGTTTCTTCAGGGTAAGATTCTTAAAGCACACAAAAATACACACGCATCTGACAATGTCACGTGATAAGTACTGAAGAGATAACATATTCTGATACACTCAGCATGTTTGATGATCGATTGGAAAAATGTGCTTTTCCCTTTATTTTAGTGAATATTTATTCATTTTTTAGAGGTATAATATTTATTTTTCGATTCTGTTCCCACAAAAACATACAGTACACCGGTACTATATAGCACTTCTGTACTATACAGTAATCCTGTACCATGTAGTTCTCTGAACTTGTACTGTTAAGTTGTACTTTGTGGCCGACTGTTGTGACTGTACTGTATATAATGCACTGAACTTTTGATTGACTTCACTATACTGTGCTTGACCTTTCCTATACTAGACTTTTTATACTGTATTTCACAAAACTGTACTGAAATAATCTTGTAATTTACTACAATAGACTTGTTCTACACTATATGAATATATACTGTGCTAAAATGAAATTATATTGTCCTATACAGTATTATTGTCCTATAGTGTAATAAATCGAATTTTACTTTAATGTGTATTGTACTACAGCTCTAAACTTGTAATATATACTATGCGGAATGGGTCATGTAGATATTGTACTCTAAAGTACTATATTATAATGCACAGAACTTAAAGTCTCCTATACTGCTACTACATTACACTATAATATAATAGTTAGACTGAAAATGTACTATAAAATATTGAACTCTAATGAAGAGCAGTGCACTATAATTTAGTTACAGTACTCTTCTTCGATCTATTTTTATTTAAGGTATTTTTTTTTAATATTGTGTTATATTGGTCTTGAAATTATTATACTATAATATAATACAGTGGACTCAGATCATACTATGGTGGAACTATACTGAAATTTTAAAGTACTCTTCATTTTTTACTAAATTTTCTAACTATGGTTTCGTATATCATTGCATTACTTAAAATACCTTGAATAATACGTTAAAGTACAGTGGTAATTTATTTAAAATATGTACTCTTTTGATAATACCATACTATTTTTAAAAACTGTGTACAGAAAGAGTGAAACATTTTAATCCTATTTTTTAGTAAAAATAATTTTTTTGATAATAGTATTGTTAATCAGGGTTATGAGTAATTTTTTCCATTTTATGTTTGGTTGATCTACTTTACTGATTCGTGTATTATCATAATACTATTAAACTGTTAGTACATATTATTTATTATCTTTTTATAATACACATAGTACATTATAATACAGTAAATTACAGTGCACATCATTATGCTATAATACAGTGCAGTGCTTAACTTTATAGTACAGGACGTTATAGTACCGAATTGGTTACGTTACCTAAATATGCTTTATTCTGCCGTGATTGGAGAAAACACCGTTAACTGCAAAAAATCGAAAAATTAATTTTTTATATCGTTGGAATCGTGAAGAAAGGACACACCTGTTATTAAAATATTTTTTTCAAATTTTTAATAACTTTTAAAATAATTATTAAAAATTTTGGAAAAACGCCGTTGCTGCAAAATTTGGCGAGTCGTGATTTGGAAGGGAGCCGTAACTGACTGTTAACTGCAGACTCAAATCATGGGCAGCTGAATACGTCACAGAAAAATTCGAGAAAAAGCCGCTGTGGGCAGTTGCGGACCTTACTAAATTATCGGGCGGTGATCTCGAGCCTTCGTGATTGCGAAGAGATCCATACGCGCTTACGGCCTTCTCCGGAATCATCAACCCCCGATAAAAAAGGTATGTAATTCGAGAAACGCCGTAGCTGCATTTACTTTGAGCTGCGAAAATCTTTTGCCGTGAACGGCGTTTTCTCAAATCACAGCAGGCCTTTTTCTGAGGTCCGTGATTCAGAGAGCCGTAACCGCCGGGTACGGCGTTTTCTGAATTTCAGCATCCCAATCAACACCGTTAACTGCATTTTAGATCATTAATTAACATTTTTTAACCATTTTTGTTGAAAAAATGAATAGTTTATATGAAACTTAGTCAAGAACAGCAACAAAAAACTGCATAAAATGAATTAGAATCCACGATACACGCGAATAAAGATTCGAATAGTTTTCGTCGATTTTCTCGGCTTCGTTCATTTTGCCGTTAACGGTGTTTTCTCAAATCACGGCTGTATTGCACTATGTGGTACTATAGTATACATTAATATACTGCGCTGCATTAAGCTTTAGTCTAAAGTACTATACTGCAGTGCAATAGACTCTATGGTGTTGTACTGCACGATATTTCTACTAGACGTTAATGTCTCTACCGCAATGTTGTAGCTAGGGTGATCCAAATTTATACCTATTTTAATTTTATTTTTTGGTCATTTTTCACACCAATTTGTTAGTTTTTCGGAAAAAGTAATTCCTTTTTTCTCAGATCTTTTAACATTAATGCATGCTCACAGGCTTTTGAAATTAACATGGGGTTTTAATTAGAAATTTCTCAGTTAAAACAATATTACTTTGAAGTAAAGTAAAGTTATTTACTTATTAAGAAATGTTCAAGGAATAATTTCCACCCAATAACTTTGAATTGTGCCTTGAGAATGCCCCGAAAAAAGGGAAAATTAGCAGTTTTATGTAAAATTTATGCTAAATACGGTAATGTTTTCAACGTAAATCATGTTTGTTTGATAAGTGACAAGTTTTCAGGTATTTTTAAATTAAATTTCAATTATTTAAACAATTTGTCTTTCCAATAAATCTTGAAAAGTTACTATTTTTCAGGATAAATAAATGATATAGTTAATGAATGCCAAAATTACTATTTATTGCTCAACATATTTTTTAATTATTTAAACAATTTATATTCACTTAATTTTTTCCAGCAAATCGTTAAAATCGAATATTTAATATTTTGACAATTCTTTAGATAATTTCTATTTGTTTTGGAAAACTATTCCTTGTAAGTCGTAAATACTTCTTATTTTCTGTTAATTTAAAAATCCAAGGGGCACGGGTAATGTTGATCGATTTGAAGAAAGAAAAAATAATAAAAATCGAAAGACGATTTTTTGGACCACCTTTTTGATTTACATTAGTGTCGAATTTTATAATAGTTTTATATTACTGTATTGCAAGAAATGCATACTCAATTTGATACTGTTAGGTCACAGTTACGAGAAATCCCTTTCTCAAATGATAAATTTTTTTACAAACGAACACTTAACTCGTGTACAAAAATCGATCAAAAAACATGTTGAGGGAATGAGATAATAATATTCCGGGAATGCATTTATAATGAATTAACGGTTGGCTTGGCTCTGGAAATCTAATCCGTCAAGAATGTACACTCTGCATTCATATAATGTACTTTTACCTATATGTATGTATACCTCTTTCAATTAGACGAACCGTTGCCTATTACTCCTGGGAGTCGCTCTCTTATCCATTATCATTTAATTATTTAAAACCTATAGGGCATCATTGCATCTAATAATACACAGGTATCTTCACTAATCTCATATTTCAAATTTTCTCTGTAATGTACATCTATATACACTCAGAACACGATTTAGATGAATCAACTAAATTTTTGTTGCTTCTACTATAGAATAGGGTTATTTCCACGAACAAAAAAATATATTGTCAACGCCACTAAATTTTTTGATTGTGCTAACCAAAACTTTTGTTAGATGGAGTACTTCAGCCAGAACAATTAGTTCTCTTCGAATCTTTATTTATTCTCAATTCGTTATTTAATTTTTAAAAATTGAGATCGATTGCCAAAACAATAGTTTTTTGCAAACAGCACACTTCAATAAGAATTTTCATTACAATTAAAAAGGAATATTAAGCAGATATTTTAATATAATATTATTTTGAAACTTTCAAATAACATTTATTTTAAGAATATTTTTTCTACTGAATTTTATCATACTATCGCTTCTCATCAATTTTTTAAGAATAGTTGATTTTTAATAAATAATCGCTCATTTTTTCGAAGAAAAAAGATTCTATACAACTATACCATTTTCAATTTATAAAACAAGAGAATAATCTTTAAATAAAATCATTTGTATACAAACAATTTTCTTTATATAAAATTATTTCTATGATTTTAGCTACAAAAAAATGTACTTTCAAAATTGGAAACAGTAGAGTTGTAGAAAATATTTTCTTCGAAAAAACAAACCATCAATTATTAAAATTAAATTTTTTTAGATTGGTAAAAAACAATAATAAGATAAAATTAAATAGCAAAAAAGATTGTTAAAATAAATGTTTTGTCAGTTTAAAAATTTTTCATTGAAAGCAATTGTTTTTTATTTAAAATATTATCATCAGTAATATTATTTTGATTCCTATAATCATAAAAAAGTACTTTTTTCAGAGATATGATTTTTCGAAAAACTGCATTAAGCGTTCTAGGCAATACAAAAACTACTTGAAAGCACATTTTTTTTATATATTTAGTGCAAAGAAAATGTAAAATAAAACGGAAAAATTCGTCAGCTTGGACGTCTGAACTGTCAACTCAATTATTGTTCTATGATTTAAATTTTCCATCTACTGTTGTATGTTATAAAAGTGGTTTTGCTCTTGAAAAATATGGTGACGCTATATTCGATGCTCTTTACAATTAGTTGCGAACAAGTACAGTACCTCGTCGTGTATACTTTGCTGTTGCCTGAGAATGCTCCATTTTCTCCATTAATAATTACTCTCTTCACCACAATACAGATCCAGTGAGTGAACATCTATGTACAAGGGTAACCACAACAGAATTTCACTGTCTGTTACATAAAGAGCTTCATCATTATAATGCCATTGTAAATCTAGGTTTATTTTTCGCAGTGAATCCTTTCATTGCCATTAAAAATTGTATTTATTATTCTCTTTACTTCTCATACACTTTTAGTTCATGTATTTGAAGCTTACAAAGTTTCTTCTTCCAATGTTTTATTTTAAATAGAAAAGTCACACCGCATTTTTATGTAATCTTCATGACTATTTAATATTGCAAACTTCACATCTGGAAATGTGGCGATTTATGCAAATAAGGTTTCTATCTTGAGTACTTTAAAAACAACTATTCACAAATAAACGAATAAATTCGTGAATTCTGTTAATTTATGGTTTTGTCATCAACAATCTTGACCGTTATCGTTAATTATGGATTCTGAGTGATACACTGACTCACACGAAACAAAAATAAAACACTGCATCCCTTAACTGCCTCAATGTGGTGCATGCAACCTGTGAATGCAAAGGCTTAGAATGTGCATTATATTAAGGTATTTGTTACCAATCTCAGATTATAATTAAACTATATAAAAATGATCATCAATCTTCAACGAAAGTCATTTACCACATTTAAAAAATTACCGTATTCTTTAATAAATTATGAAAAACCGAAAAGGTAAGAATATTATTAAATTAAGGTGTACATCTCTATTTTCTATATAATAACCTACTTAAAAATCATATGAATTTTGTTAAATTCACTCAAACTGAGTAAAGATTAGTAGAATTTAGTGGCATTTATACCAATTTACTGGAATTTATTTAAATCACTTGAATGTGCTTGAATGGCTTGATTTTGTCTAAATTTGAAATTTAATTAGTATATTTAATTTCATTTGAATTAACTTGGAACGTTTGAACTCACTTGAGTTACTTATATTTCTCTTGATTAACTAAAATTCACTTAAACTTACTTGAATTCACTTTAATCACTTGAATTCACTTGATTAACTTCAGTATACTTAAATTCAACTAAATCACTTGAGTTCGATCGAATTTATATAATACATTTAAATCGCTTAATGCTCTTGAATCACTTGGGTATACTTTCGAAAATTCAAAAGGCCATCTTTAAACGTCAACCAAGAATATAGACTAGGCGCAGATTAATAAAAATTAAGTTATTAACATTTTTGACTTTTTTCCAAAATCTCGAAAAATATTTATCGGAGTGAAAATTTTGTGCTTAAGGGCATGTGACACCGCGAAATACCTATATGACCGTCCTTACTTTATCTTTTCAATGAATATTTTTTGAACCTAATAACTTTTTTTATAAATAAAATATCAAGCTGAAACTTTGGAAAATGTATTCGAGTACAGTAGAGTACGTTTAGGTACTTCATTTCGGTAGGAACTTCACTGAAAATTATTTCATCTTTTTTCTGAACCTTGACATTTTTCTAACGTAATTTTTTTACATATAATATCATACTCAAACTTTGAGAAATGCAAGAGTCGAAAGAAAACCAAGTTAAAGTACAAAGTTTAATAATAAAAAATGTAAAAAAAATTTCAACTAAATCTTATCCGGCACACAACAAAGGACACGGCTATCAATTCCATCGGCATCAGCCGGTGCCCTAGCAGCCACTAGTCGAGGCTCTAACAGCTGGCTCGTCCAGTTTAGTTGAGATCTTTTTTTTACATCTTTTATTATTAAACTTTGTACTTTAACGTACTTTTCTTTTGGCTCTTGGATTTCTCAAAGTTTGGGACCGATATTTTATGTATAAAAATAGTTCGAACGTTAAAAAAATGTCGAGGTTCAGAAAAAAGTTGAAATAATTTTCATTGAAGTTCCTACCTATATGAAGTACCTAAACGTACTTTACTTTACTCTAATTTATTTTTCAAAGTTTCAGCACGATATTTTATTTACAAACAAAGTTCTAAGGTTCAAAAAAATATTCAGTGAACTGATAAAGTGAGGTCGGTAATATAGGTATTTAGCTATGTCACATGCCCTTAAAATTCCTGGATCTCATCGCTGTACATATATTTTGTTTGTACACTTTTTCCCTAAAAGTAATATTTTTCAAGAAAAATCGCCAAAATGAGTATTCAAGTTTTCCTTTTAAAAATGTATTAAATATTGTAAAATATAAATTAATTATAAAGAGTGGGACCATGAAAGGTAGGAGATAGTTAGTCGCACAACTTCCCTGTTTTAAAATGCGCAGCACTAAAGTCCGGGACAATAGTCGAGGTCCCTCACTTCTTTTGCTTGCAACTCGCACAAAAAAATAATTCTGAAATGTCTTAAAAGTAGTTCTGAAAGCTTAAAGTCTGCCATAGTTATAGGAAAAAACGTGCCAAACACAGGGGTTTTCAGCCTTTTTTTCGAGTCTCCAGTTTGGCATGTTGACAGAAGGAGGGCGACGTTAGGAAAAATCTAAAAAAAATTCGCAGATATTCTTCGAACATTTCTGAATGCGAAGCGTTTTTCAAAATGCTGAAATGTACAGTAGTTTACTTTTTGCGGTTATTTATTTACAAAAACTTTATGTTGAAAACGAATGAAGGCAGGAAGTCGTTCAATGGCTCCAAATGTGCAGTTTTTTCATTCAAGTGCAGTGCAATAATTACATTAATGTTAAAATCATTCTTACACAAGAGACTTCATTTTGAATATCTGTGAATTTTTTTTACATTTTTCCTAAAGTTTCACTCCTTCTGGGAACAGCTCAAAGTGGACCCTTGAAAAAGGAGGCCGAAAACCCCTGTTTTTCGGCCTCAACATTTGGCTCCGAGTTTAGGACGCGTGGTCCGTTTAGGGCTTTTACGTGGGATGCGAAGGGAATTCCTTGGCCAAGTATCAAGTCAATAATCTTGGTTGATCTTTTCGCTATTCTACCAAATCACTTTAATTCACTTAAATGTTGTGGTATTCAGTTGTTTGAAACTACATAGAATTCAGTGTAATTTTTAACTTACTTTTATTTTAAATGAGGATGCACACCGAAATTTAAGTTCCAACTCATCACCTCTAAGTGGAAAGTTTAAGAACATCAATTTTTCATAATTTCTCAAGGAAAATTATATTTAAAATTAATTAAATATAAAATCAGAAATTTGACTAAAGTGAAACAACTGCTTTCAATGTCAAAATTCCTTCCAGAAAAAAAAGAAAATACATATTACAAACAATATCATTTAGACGGTAACAATGAACCGACTTCCTTCCAGCTATTTAATAAATTAACGAGTCTTACCAAGGACTGCCTTATTATCCATTTGTACCGCAGTGGATACGTTACGTTGGTCAGACCGCGAGTAGATGAAACTGATCTTGGTCAGACCGGCTGCGGGAACCATTTTTCAGTGGAAAATACTCATTCCGTCAGTCTGAGTTGAGAAAGTCGGCCTTTGTCTGCCAAGTAGTTAAAGTCAACCTCGAGTGCAACTCTTAGTAGATTAGCCGGTTATGGTCAGACTCCGTTTACTTTGCCCATCTTTTAGTCATTTTTTTTGTTTAAAAAGATTGAATGCTTGAGATTTAAGGAGTGACTCTGGATAATTATAATTTTAAATATTCAGGTACTTGCATACGACAGAGATGTCGGTGAAAATGGAAGGATTCAATACAGCATTAAAAGTGGAAGGGGCAAGGGGAAATTCAAAATTGACCCATCCACGGGGATGGTTTACTCTCAACGCGGATTTGAAGCTGGTCAAGAATACGAAATGCTCGTAAGTTATTTTTCACCTGAACTTTTTTAACATGGTTAGATATTTGAACAAAAAGTATTTAAATTCTAAAATTCAAAACAAATATATTTTCGAACTAGATACGAGCGGCAGATTTCGGGGAACCTCAGAGAAGTCACCAAACTCGAGTTTCGGTTCAAGTTGTCGAATCACCGGCGGAATCAGAAAATCCACCAGTATTCAAAACGAACAATCAAAGCGTTAAAATTACTGAAAGCGATAAAGTGGGATTTCTGGTCGCCCTAGTTCAAGCGACAGATAAAGACGGAGACACTCTGTGGTATGACATTATCGGTGAGTCATATTTTTTACGGATATTTTTTTTAATCATTAGAAATTGATTAAACAATTTTTTAATGCAATTGCTTCTTGCAGATGGAGATAGGCGAGACGAGTTTTTTATCGGGAGAGACAACGGAAATGTTCTTCTGGCAAAACAGCTTGACTGGGAGGCGCAAAACTTCTACAATTTGACAATTAGTGTGACTGATGGAGTTCACCAGGCTTTTACACAACTCTTAGTGACAGTTATTGATATTAATGATCACAGGCCCGAGTTTAGTGAGGCAATCTATCGCGTGGAGATGTCCGAGAATGTTGAAAAGGGGGAGACTGTTTTGCAACTTCATGCGACAGACAAAGATGAAGATAAGAAGGTTTTTTATAGTTTACATGCTGCCCAGAATCAAGCATCGTTGGAAATCTTTCATGTTGACTCAGTTACAGAAACTGTAACTCTGAATCAAGCCTTGGATCGTGAAACTATTGAAGAACACATATTGACTGTGATGGTAAAAGATCAAGGCACTCCTGCAAAGAGAAATTACGCAAGAGTCATCGTCACTGTGCACGATCATAATGATCATGCACCGGAATTCACAAGCGAAATCATCCAGGGTAAGATCTTCGAGACTTCAGCTGTGGGCAGTGCTGTAGTACAGGTAATTTTTATTCTATTAAAATTTTCTTATCATTATATGCAGCAGGATGCTCGCAAATTTCATAGGCGTATTCTGAATTCCATTTGTATCGAAGATTCACAAAAACTCTGAAGAGTATCCTTTCTTTGAGAGATATACAACCTAGTGCATCTGCAAGAAAAGTTTCAGTAAACCAATATAATAACACTTTGATTCTATTTTAGGTATACGCAATTGACAAGGATCGTGGTGAAAATGCTCGAATTACCTACTCAATTACTTCAGGAAATGTCGGGAATGTTTTTAGCATCGACACGGACTTGGGCATCATCCGAGTGGCTCGCGAACTGGATTCAAGTGCTTCCTCGGAATATATTCTTCTTATAAAAGCGATGGATCACGGGACACCTGCCCTCTCGAATACTGTCCCGGTTCATGTTATGGTTACTATGGCCGACAATGCTCCGCCGAGGTTCCTCCAAAAGGAACTCGCGGCTGAGATCTACGAAAACCAGCAGATCGGCACTTACGTGAAACACGTTGAAGCAAGAAGTACCTCATCTTTAATGTTTGAAATTACACGTGGAAATCGTGACAACACCTTTTTTGTAAGCCCAAGCATGGGAGTCATCACAACTAAGAGCGGGCTTGATTACGAGAAAACCAAATTCTATAACCTGACCCTGATGGCGACAAACATGGCTGGGGCGACAGCTTCCTGTAATGTCATCGTCCACGTCCTCGATAAAAACGACAACCCGCCTCACTTCCTTCAAGCGGTTTACAACGGGGAAATCAGCGAGGGCGCCACTATTGGTTCCCTAGCCTTAACGAACACCAGCTCGCCATTGGTCATCAAGGCTGAGGACGCAGACTCGGAACTAAACGCACTTCTAAACTACGACATTGTCGAGGATATGCCAAGGAAATTCTTCCACATCGACTCTAGTACTGGAGCGATCAGAACAGTGATGGTTTTGGATCACGAAACGATTCCGGAATTCTCGTTTCATGTCAAGGTCTCAGATCTGGGAAAACCAAAACTTTCCTCGGAGACGACTGCGAAAGTTGTCATCACGGTGACGGATGTCAACGATTGTCCTCCAAAGTTCCGAAGGAACGAGTACAATACGACTGTGCTGTTGCCGACTTACCAAAATGTAGCGGTCATTGAGGTCAGGGCGGTCGATCCTGACAGCACGGAAGGAGCACCTCTTAGGTGAGTTTTCTTTGTTTTATTACCTGAATAGAAGAAAAAAAGACTCAACTCGTCGCGAAACATATAACCGTGTTTATTTTTAGATGCTTATTTAGGGTACTCACAAACATACAGAAGGAAGTTTTTCCTTCCACCTGGTGCAATACCAAAAATGCACCAGGGCCATAGCGAATCTTATAGACTTGTCTATTTTAAACATTTGACTCTAAATGGCAAAAAATGTCTCCTCCTAAATTACCCTCATAAATACTCATTTTCCTTTCAGATACGACATTATCGACGGAAATCAGGCTCACACTTTCGAGATTGATTCTAAATCAGGAATAATAACTGTTCAAGAGCCAGAGCACTTAAAAAAACGTTATCTCCTGCATGTTCGAGTATCCGATGGAAAATACTCGAGCGTAGCTCAAGTGAACGTCAATGTGGAAAAGTCGGAAAATTCAGGTTTAATTTTTCAGAAGGAGGTTTATGAAGGAACCGTAATGGAAAACTCAACAAAAATAACAACCGTAGCTGTGGTCAATGTTCTGGGCAGTGACCTCTATGAGCACGTGGTTTTTAGTATTCTCAACCCCACGAACATGTTTGTAATCGGACCAACTTCAGGAGCGATTAGGACAACTGGAAAGAGATTTGATAGGGAAGTTTGTGACAATTATGAGCTGATCGTTGAAGCCAAGAGCCAAATAGATAAAAAAAAACCGAGAGTAGCGCACGTTATCGTTAACGTTACGATCCTGGATATCAATGACAATTGCCCGATGTTTGTCAACTTGCCTTACTACGCGGTCGTCTCTGTTGATGCGCAGAAAGGGGATGTCATTACAAAGGTAAGGAAGCCTTAAAATATGTTTCTTCTACCTGGGCTAAAGATAAAAGGTATTAAAGATCGTCGGGATCATTATAGTTCATTCTGTAATAATTCTGAAAATCCTTATGAATTAAAAGCTCTTGAAGGAAATTAGTTGTTCCAACTGTTGCAAGATAAGAAGTCCATCAGGATCCTCGCAAACCTTACATGCTTTTTTATTATCCAGGACTACAAATTACTTAGAATTCCCTTAAGCATCCTGGTTCTCCTACCTGGTAGAAAATAGACATTACAACAGTATGGTCGCGAAGCTTGCAAACTTCTTTGTTATGACCATGGGATTGCAAATAATTCCCTAGACAGTGTTAGACTTCCACCTGGTGCAAAATAAAAAGTTTTGCGAAAGTCTTGCCAATCCAAAAAGCTTGTTTATAATCACCCTAGAGTAAAACAGTACCCTAAATTCCCTGAAGAAACTAGAAGGGTGGCAAAGCAAAATGAATCAACCCACATTTTGTCAAAAAGTAGATTATTAGGTAGAAAGTTCTAAAGAATTTAAGTACACATCCGCATCAAAGGATTTTTCTATAACTTATATTTTCAACTATGCCAAAAAAAGACCCCCAACCTCAGAAAAAAATTAATTAATTGTACCGGGACCAAAATCAGGTCTTTTCAGTAGTTTTTTAGTCGCTGAATCAAATTAAAAAGTCAAGCCTAGTATTTGAAGATAATTATATTTAAAAAATGTTCCTTTGCCTATTTTGAGTCGTAACAGCTTGAGATAGGCGACGGAAACATTGTTTTCAATACAACCACCTTAAAATGTGTACAAGATTCCACCTTTAATTCGACCCTTAGTAAAAGTCTCCTAAACGTCAAGGTCGCACCCTACCTTGTTTCCAAAAATGGCCAATCCTCTAGGGAGAGTAAAAACACGTTTCTCCTTTAATAATCGCTGCTGTACGGGAACTTCGATATTTTCATGGGACGCGAAAAGTTTTAGCAGTGTTATTTTTTATTAATGCTTTAGCCTATGACATTTTTGAAGTATTATATGTGTTTTAAAGTAAATATTCTTCTTCCCTAATCTTAATAACTAAACTCCACAATAGTTTATAATGTTCGTGAGATGAATGTTGTTTTCATTCTGATTTAAATTCTCTGTGCAAGTAAAACTGTGATTTGAATATGGCGCCAACTCAAGTCAATCAAAATTCATAGTAGGCCAACTAGTTCCGGTATAGCGACACCAATCAGAATTAGAGTAGCCCGTATCTTGAATCTCCTTTCAGGATCTCTAACCGAGCCCAACCGAACCGTAGAAGCAGAAAGTTTTCCCCCTAGTTATACACGATACTTATTTTAACACCCCCAATGATTTAGGTACTTTTTACACCTGTAGATCTGTTCCGGAATCTAGTTTTTGGAAGCTGGAAACTGTAGTGCAAAGAGGGAAAAAACTGATTTGCCAATAGAGGTGTCATTTAACATTGATTGACATTTAACCTTGTAATATTAGCATTTAACCAGGGATCGTTCTTACTTTGTCGTCTCCAGTCAATTGCAACCAACAATATAAATTGATTTCAATACTGAGAGCATTAAAACTAGCCCTAACCATTTTATAACTGAACTTGATGATTAAATAAACAATTGAGTAAGACTAATTCTTACAATAAAAATGCACACTGTTCAAATCATTATTAGAAAAACAAAAGTGACGGATTGTAAATTCACCCAAGGGAAAGATGATCGCGTATTTTAGCAATGAGAGAAATTCATTTTTAGAAAATTCCTCTCATATAAAAATAAACTAATAGGATTCTCCTCCAATATAAAACAAAGAACCAAAACTTCCTTCACACAACGAGGTAAATGCAAATATGCATAATGAGGTCTCCACAAGTATATAGAGTGCAATATCGTTACAATCATGCATAAAACAATCTTTTTAGTCAGAAAATAAGTTCCCATAAACTTACGTCTAACTATAGGAATTCTAATGAACTTGGATAGTTTAGTAAACGGAAGTTTTAATTGACACAGAATAATCCGTTGAGAGTGGCGTCCTTTGAATGATGCTTATTCCATTAAAAATTCTGTCTTCAATGAAAGGTGGATTTCTGTTTGCAGTGTAATTTTATACCAGAAACAGTAAGATTCGCAAAAATTTTCGAATTTTTAATCAGTGGAGATAATTTTCTCTATTGTTAATATAATCAAAGATACATTGAGAAATAGGATGGCAATAAAAATAGCCGAAACAATTGGCGGAAAAGAATACGCTGGGGCCTGAATGTAAGCACGGTTTCGGGTACCGCGCACTACCCCTTTGTCTCTACGCTGCTGGTGTTTCACGCGCGGGTTAGCAGTTAGTGAGCACCGCCTCCCATGTTCTGCACATCGCCACATTCCGAGGCCACACGAGGCCAGCATTTCTAGAAATAGAGTAACATGAGACTGCTTATCTCCAGATACCAGTGTAATGCAATAATTTATTTGACCAAAGCTATGTTAAAAAAAAATCAGGTCAAAGCACACAGCCAAATTATTAAATATAATTATCTCTTGCTGAACAAATCAATTTTATTTTTAAAAATCATTAATAATTGTTTTCGCCTAATTAATAATTAGATTATACTATTTAACAAGATGTTTATAATTTAGTGGGAAATTTTATTTTTTAGTGGGAATTAGGACTAGGTCTGGAGGGAAAGAGCTTTAGCCATCCGACAACAGTGTCTGTCGTCAACATGATGTACACTGGTTGACTTTTTAATCAAACTTACTGTGCCTTCATGCAGCAACTGGTAATCTAGAAATCAAAATCTAACTTTTCAATTAAATTGAAAATTATATTTTATAGAATGTTTTTTGCATCTCCTGAAAATCGGTTAAATGTGGACTGATTCGTCTTGCTGTACCACCCACTAGTTGCACCTTTCTGGTGGAAAGTAAAAATTACAACAGTATCACCGCTAGCTTCACACACTTCTTTATTTTCATCATCGGGCTGTAAATTTCTCCAAAAATTCTCGAAGGAAGTTGAATCTTCCACCTGGTGCAAAGTAAAAAATACACCAAGGTCATGGCGAATGCATAAGTGTTCTTTATTGTCACCCCGCGATTAGAAATTACTCACAATTCCCTAAAAAATATCGGTTCTTCCACTTCTTTCTACAAAATAGTTTTCACAGGTTCATGCTGTTGACATGGATAGTGGTGAAAATGGGGAAGTTCGCTACGAATTGAAGAAGGGTCACGGCGAATTGTTCAAAGTTTGCCGCAAGACTGGGGAAATTTCATTGAAACAAAATTTGGAAGGACACAATCGGGAGTATCAGCTCATGATTGCTGCTTATGATGGTGGTGAGTAAATATTATTTATATTTTTCTTCTTCGAGTAATTTATTGTCATTTTTGCTAAAGTTTGTTTGGATTAAATCAATTATTTATTTCAGGTTTAACGCCTTGCTCAATCGAAATACCTGTAAACGTTAAAGTTATCGATCGCGCGATGCCAGTCTTCGATAAACAATTTTACACCGACAGTGTTCTTGAAAATATCGAATTGCATTCGCCATTAGCACTTTCAATTCAAGCCGAATCGCCGTTAAATCGGAAGTTGATTTATAGCATCACAAAAGGCAACGATTTCGAAGAATTCGCACTAGATTTCAACACCGGTGAGCATAATTGCTTATTAGATATTTGTTTAATAACTAATTTGCAGCCCTTTACTCTAAAAATTACGTTTAACTAATTATTTTAGCACGAACAAAGGTTTTAAATAAATTACCGAAGCTTTATTAAATTATTTAAACTTGTAATTACGATGGTGGTGAGGAATTGCTACTCTATAAAATTCTAATTCGAATCAATTTCGTTCCGAATCCATTTTAGTTTGCTTAACTACGAATTTCATTACAAATTAATTAATGCCTATACTTGGATAAGAAAATAAAATGTTTAATACAGTTTTTTTCTTTTAAATGGTGTAACCATGTGGCTCGAAAATTTCGCAATCATTGTTGTTCTCATTAGTTGAAGTTCTTTTATATCCTTACAAATTAAAAATGTTAAACATTTGATCTGTTAGTGTTTTTCGCTGAGAATTGGTGTTTTTTAAAGAGAATCTTATTATATACTCATAAGTTTTCCCAAAATCATCATCATCAAGACCCTCAATTTTCAACAATTTTAGGATATGTTAGCGATTTTTCAACAATTATTTACATTTTTTTAATGCTTTTACCGCAATTTGAAAAAAATTAAAGAAATGAACAAAAAGTGTAAATTTTCATCAATTATCAAAAATATGCTTTTCGCTTATTTTTTTGGTTTAAAAATTGATATATTTTGGTAGAAATTTGATATTTTTTGGTTAAAAATACAACTGTTGTCTTTTTCGTTGAATTCTACTATTTTATATTTAAAATTAAAATGTGTTTTGTTTAAAATATCAACTACTATGTTGAAAATTAATTTTTTTGGTTGAAAATTCAACTGTTTTCTTTCAAATTCATCTTTATCGGTTCAAAATTCAATGAAATATTGTGTTAAAAATGTGTGTTCTTTTGTTAAATTGAACCTCAGCGGATCAAAAGGAGATAAGCGCGAATTCAGCCTGAGGAGTATTGTCCTAAAAATCAATATTAAAAACTGTTCGAATTCTAATTGTAAGGACTGATAGTTGTAGAAAATTGTAAGGCGCATCTTTTTTTTATTTTAGTAAACATTTTTAGGTTTTGCAGCTTTTAAAATAATTGATAAAAACTAGATTTTTCGATAGAGAAAAATTGCAAACTTGTTTCACTTCAACTCTCGCTAATTCAGTCAGTTTTGAGAATTTGTCAATTTTTTCAATACTGAATTACACTTTTGAGTCTTCTGAAACGGTTTAAGGAAGAAAAACGTAAATATGTTAATACAACAAAGTTTGTTAATTTTTTTTGTTTAGGTTTTTAAAAAAAACCATGAATTTCAACCTTCAAGCGCTTCGTTTATCAAGCGAATTTTAGGTAACGAGAAGTTTTTGGTGTGAAAGTTGTTGAATAAGGTCTAAAGGAGTTCTCTGTTTTAGCTCAATCTAATTAATGGTTAAAAAATTATGAATGTTTTAAATTGCAAGCCGCTATCTTGAAACTGCCCTCTGCGTGTGCCTCCTCGTCGATGAACGTGATGTTGGGGACGACATTTAAGTTCAAGTCACATAGGGCAGCGTCAATATTACCGGTTGGAATTTAAAACATTCATGATTTTTGTTTAATTCATATGATTGAGATTAAACTTTCCAGAAAACTTTTCTAACCTTTAGTCAACAACTTTATCACTGGAATTTTTCTGCTGCTTAAAATTCCCTCGATCAACGAAGCGCTTGAAGGTTGAAATGTTTGATTTTCGCAAAGTCTTGAAGAAAAATCAACAACTTTTTTGTTTACTAAAATATTTAACTTTTTCTTCCTTAACTAGTTTCCGCAGACTCGAAATTTTAATTTAGTATTGATAAAGTGGATAAATTTCTAAAATGGACTAAGCGTGAGTTGAAAGAAAAAGATTAACCATTTTTTGTTTTCGAACAATCTAGTTTTTATCAATTACTACAAAAACTCCAAAACCTACAAATATTTGCTAAAGGAAAAAAGATACGCCTTGAAATTTTCTACAAGTATCAGCCCTTAAAATTAAGATTCGAACCGGTTTAAAAATTGAATTTAAGGAAAATACATCTCATACTGAATCCACGCGTATCCCCTTGTCTTTCGATCCGGAGAGGTCCAATTCAGCTGTTTTTGGTCAAAAATTACAATCTTTTTTGGTTGAAAATTCTAGCACTTGGTTATAAGTTAAACTTTGTTTAATATTGTAGATCCATGATTTAAACTGTATTAAGAACATGCTTGAAATTTTAACTCTTCTGTTCAATTTTTTTTACTACTTGGATGAAAATAAATTTTTTTAATTGAAGATTTAACATTTCAGTTGAAAATTCAAGTAGTTTGAAGAAAATTCGTCTTTTTGGTAGAAAATTAATGTTCTTGATGGAAAGTTAATCTTTTTGGTTGAAAATTCAACTGTTTGATTAATAATGTATCTTTTTTGTTCGAAAATTAACTACTTGCTTAAAAGCTGACCTAATTTTTTTTAATTGATGGAGGTGCACCGCTTTGGTTGGAAATTTAACTATTTTGTTTTAAAAAAATTTATTTTTTAGTAAAAATTTAGCCGTGTAACTGAAAGTTTAACTTTCATTTCTGTTAAAAATTTATCTTTATTATTGACATTGAGGAAAATAATCTCAAATATTAAATATAAGTTGAAAATTAAATTATTTGGTTGAACTGTTTGGTTGATAACTAATCTTTTTTGTTGAGGATTCAACTATTCTGTTTAAATTTCGACATTTTTTAGTTGAATTAAACTGTTCTTATTTTTAAATACAAAAAATTTAGCGAAAGTATCAATTATTACCACTTTTTTTGGAGAATTCACCTTTTTGGCTCAAAATTCAACTACTTGTTTGAAACTTGAACTACATATTTTGATACAAATTAATTTGTTTGGTTGAAAATTCATTATATCAAATATCAATTTTTTTAACCATCGAAAATACTGTCCTTGAGTTTCTTTTCTATTATTTTAGATAATAGATTCTATGAATGATAAACTTTTTATAAATTAATATTAATTTGATATTTTTGTTTAAAAATTGCATGAGGCGAAAAAAAAACAATAATTGCGTGCGTAGCGCGCGGATTGATTTTGTATTTAAAGTAAAAACGTAGTATTTTTCAGAAAACTTTAATCTATGGGACTTGGACTTTAATTGCCTTAAAGATTGCAAAAGTTGGCATGTAGATTTATTGGTGACAGATTTAACTTTAATTCACCACGCGGTAATTTAAAGAAATTTATCTAACTGCGCTACGAATGATAAACTAATAGGAAATCCCACGATGGTCATTTATGGAGGTTGAAAAAGATTTTCCCGAGACTTGGACAGACATTGATATATATAATATGTGTTCGCTGTAAATGTGTAAATGCATTAATAATGTCCGTACATTTTCTGTAGTAGCTGCTCGTTTGGTTAAATATTTTGTTATGCTACCCTACCCGTAAGTTCAGGTCGTGCATAAAAGGCTGAAATTGTAGATGTAAAAAAAATCCTTTCATTAACCATAATCCGGAGAAAAAGCAGATATAATTAATATCGATATTTTCATGGGAAATTAAAAGAAAATACGTTTAAAATGTTTTAAAAACTCGTTAGAAATCGTACAAAAGTTATAGAATTATAGAAAATGAAGTTAAAATGAGTAAAAATAGAAGACATAAAATTTCTTAATTACTCTAAAGCAATTATACAAGTTCACGATAAAGCCGATTATTTTTTTAATTTAATGAAAACAATTATTACTTTATTTTTGGTAATTATAGTCCATTTTCATTCCCATGAGAATTTTTACAAAATCTGTTGTTTTTTCCACTGGAAAAAAATTAAGTCACCCCTTTCCTTTTAAAAACGCTTGTAATAATGGAGAGCAGAAATTAAAATTGTATTTGTATCTACCTGTTTCGCAGCCCCCGACAGTAACAATGGCCCTTGTGAGTATAAAACAAACCAGTTCTATCGGCCTGCTGTGTTGCTGTTTATACTCTTACATTGTCCGGTGTGCGCATGTTTAGAAAGATAACTCTTAAATAAAAATAATTTCTTAAATTAAAATTGAATTTATCTAGTCATAATAGTGGGTTCAACTTTGTTTCAAGAATTTAAATTAAATTTAAAAAATCGTTTACAAAAAATGAGGATAACACATCGGCAATGTAAAGTGCTTTCTGTGTAAATATCGCTTTGCAGTATAAATGCAGTATTTTTATACGCGAGACAGTTATGCGTCACCAGTTATACGTAGCATGCTACGCACGGTTGTATTCCATTCCTTTTTATTTTTCCCAAATGATAATCCTTCACCTGGTAAAAAATAGTTTTCAAATTAAGTTTTGACGTCGTAACTATTTTTCATCAGATGTATTTTTCTTTTTATGTTTTTATTATTTTGTCCTTATTCGTTTCTAAGACTAAGATACCATCTCCCTGAGAAATTAACAATGCATGACGTAAAACCCTTTTAACCTCTGCATAATTTAGATGCAAATTGAGCACTCCTACTACCAACGCAAATTTCATTCACACGTCTCTTGCAGGTGAAACGATATAAAATCATTTTCAGGAGAATTTACTTCAGAAAGTACGATAATATATTCCTGCGTACATTGTGCAATTAAATACAGCTACCCCCAAAGTAGACACCTCCTGCCAAAAATGATTTAATGAAACATCGATTGATTTAAATTGAAAATAAGACTAATCATTGTGACCACTAAAATATAAGAAACAATTTTGGATCATTTTTTATCGTTTCACCTGATCATTCTAATTTTTGTAATTGAAGTTTTTGAGTCGAAACAGTTTTATAAATTGTTTCAATTTTTCTCTGATTTTCTTACTTTTATTTTAATTATTATTTAATTTTAATCAAATTATACAATGTAAAAGCAGTAGTTTTCAAAATAAAATAAAAATGTAATTCGAAAGCCTAAAAAATAAGATAATTTCCAAATGAGAATCACTTACAGTTTCTTTTGTATTATTATGTTGAACTTTCTGTGTCGATTGGCAATTTCAGATTCAAAGGTTTCGAAACTAAAGAATTTTTTTAATGAAATATCAAAACTCTAAGCTTAAAAAAATCAACATTTGAATTGTGATAATTGAAAAAATGATAAATTCAGTGAATATCGAGCTACGAATTTATACCCTCAAGATTGATTTATTTTCAAAAATGTTCGAAACAAAATAATTTTAACCGATTTCAAATCAGAAACATATAGAAATAAACAATTTAAAGTATATAGAGTCTTAAAAATTAAGTAATTCCAAGCTTCGTTTAAGAGTAGATAATTTTTATATTATAATTGTAAAGTTAAAACCTCTTTTTTATACAGAAACTTACACATTTCAAAATTGAAAAATTTCGATTTCAACTGTAAGACTAAAATTTTCTAAATTAAACAACTGACATTGTGACATTAAAAACTAAAAATTGAACACTTTGAAATTGTATCCACAAACAATAAAACTTATTTTTTAACTATTGAGTCTTTCAATATGAAACAATAAATTTGAAACTATTTGCATTTTAAACTATAAAATTTAACATTTTTAAGCGATTAAATTTAATATTGTTTAATTTTAAACACTTTATTCAGAATTTTTTATTATTAAATGAAAAGTTCAAATGTTCATTTATAAATGTTTAAACTTGAAATTATCGCATTATGTAGATTTTAATTATTTAATTTTAAACATGAAAAATGATGATACCTAATAGAATTTGAATATGTTAAAAATTGAACAATTTCAAGCTCAAAACATCAAATTTTAAAAAATTGGATTGTTTAAAATTAGGCAATTTAGAATTCACATAATACAAACTTTTAAAAAATGATTTCTCTCATTCAGAATTGCATAATTTTATTAAACTTCACGTTTTATTTAAGGTGAATGAATAGATTTTTCGAAAAAAATTACTTAAGAAAAAAAGTCACTCTCATTTTCCTATTTTTCCGCTTTTCAAGTCGGGAATTCAGTCTTTTAATCATTTTTGTCCTTTCATTTCATTTATATTATTTTACCTGCAATTCATAAGCCTTCCTCTTGATTCCCAAGACAAGACAAAAACCGATTCTGAACGGTGCCTTATCTTTATTTTGAGACACTTTCTTTGAATTAAAGAAAGACAGTTTTGATGATTGAGTGGCTCAGATGCCGGCTTCTCACAATTTTTTTAGTCTAAATACATCAGATACATTCGACTGTCGCATTCTTCACCCGACAACCATCGTTAGCTTGCTTTCATTTCACAAAGCTTTGTTCCATGTGCACGTTGTGTCTGTATCTCAAAGGAGAGGAAAATACAATTGAACTTGAATTTACGTTTATTATTGGCATTTGAATTTTTGTGTTTAAAAACAGCAATTATTATTTCATTTAAATTATACGATTAGATACAGATACAAAAGTTGTCAAAAAAAAGAAAAAGAAAATATAAATTGATATTATCACAGTATGTATGTATTATAGATACACCATTTTTTACGCACTTGCTACCTTCATTAGAACTTTCTAGTATCGACGAACCTGTGGCTTAGAGAGCAGATTAGATTTTTGAATGAATAAAACAAATACATTTTAAAAATAGAAAAATAGTTTCGTCGATATCTGGCTACATAGTGCTTTGGGTCTACAACCTTCTCTTCACCGAATTAGGTGTAATCTATGTGGTGGATGAGCTGGATTATGAGCAGAAAAAACAATACGAGTTGACCGTACGAGCAACAGACAGCGTTTCTGGCGTCTACGCCGAGGTGCTTGTCAGCATCCTGGTACTAGATGTTAATGACTGCCCTCCAGAATTTAGTCAGGATTCCTACAACATTTCTGTCTCAGAAGCCGCTCCCTTTGGAACATCAGTTCTAAAAGTCGCTACTCGAGATAATGATACAGGTAAGAAACGCAAAAATGCAGGTTTTTTACTTTTGAGATGATCACAAACTTAATTACCTAGTATATTGGTAAATTAATCTATCCCCGAATTGAGTATTTAGAATTAATTTTCATATCCTTGTTGAAGTCTATTTACATATGAATCAGTTTTTTAAAAACACATTCTTCAGAAATTTATAAATCCTCTGGATTCTATACTACCAAGAATGATTTCACATTTAGTTATTTAGTTATTTTCTTATGGAAATTACCTTTCTCCAGGCATAAATCAGAAAGTGCGCTATGCGATTCAGAACGACACAAGCAACAGCAAAGAGCTCTTCCATATCGACCCTGATGAAGGAGTCATCTTCCTAAAGCGATCCCTCGACCATGAGTCTCACGACTCTCACCACTTTACCGTCATCGCGATGGATCGTGGCGTCCCCAGTCTCTCCAGCACAGCACACGTCTGGGTCTCTGTCATCGACATGAATGACAACCCCCCGAAATTCGAACAACCTTCCTACTCATGTGTCCTCTCCGAGCATGCAGAACGTGGACAATTTGTAACTGTTGTCATCGCGAGCGACCCGGACTTTGTCGATGACAAACTTATCTACACCATCGTCGGTGGCAACGATCAACAGACCTACAATATCAACCAAAACACTGGCATCATCACCCTCATCAACATGCAGAATTTTGGAGAGCAAAAGTTGACTCTTCTCAACGTTTCCGTCACCGATGGCGTTTACACCAGCTTTGCCCGGGTGAAAGTTGAAATTCTTCCGGCCAATCGACATAATCCTAAATTCTCTAACCCCGTTATAGAAGTCATTGTAATGGAAAATCAACTTCCGGGAAGACTTGTGACGAACGCTATAGCCACCGACGAAGATTTCGGGGACTACGGAGAAATCACCTACTCCATCCCCTCGGAACAGTTGCGCGAGATTTTCGAAATTAACAAACAATCAGGGGAAATCATCACCAAGAAAAAACTCGATCGAGAATACCGAAAGCTTTATGAAATCCCCGTGATGGCGACCGACGGCGGTGGAAAATCAGGATTTGTGATGGTGAGGGTGAAAGTTGGAGACGAAAATGACAACCCTCCGGTGTTTCTCCTTGGGGAGTACAAAGCCACCATCCTCGGGAACCTGAGTTTGAATACTGTCTTCCTGAATGTGAAAGCAACTGATGCTGATGAAGGGGATGCGGCCAAGATCGAGTATTCAATCTACGAACCCCCCGATTCGGAAGCCAAAGGGCTTTTTGGCATCAACCCGGAGTCCGGGACGTTGTTCCTGATCAAGAATGCATCTGCCTGGGAAAACCAGCTCTTCCAGGTCTTTATTCGAGCAGAGGATAAGGGTCTCAAGTCTCACCATGCGGACGTGCCTTTGAATATCTATATCATGGGTCCTCAGGATGTCCCTCCACTGTTTGAAAGGATGAACGAGAAGTTCTTCTATTCGGAAGCCTCAGTGGTTGGCACGGTGATCACGAAGTTAAAGACGGTAACAAATAGTAGCAGTGTAAAATATCGAATTCTTCCTGGAGCTGAAGAATCATCGCTCTTTGCAATCGATCAGAATGGGCAGATCACTCTTGTGCAAGCTTTGGATCGAGAGATAAGGGATCATTATCTGATTGGAGTTTTGGCGGAGACGGACTCAAGCCCGCCACTAACGGCTCTGGCAGAGATTTCACTCCAGGTCTTGGATGAGAATGATCATGCACCGAAATTCGAGAGCAATCCCTATTTTTTGAACCTGGCGGAAAATATTGATGAGGGAATGGCGATCTTGAAGGTCGTTGCGCATGACAAGGATCTTGGAAGCAATGGAGAAGTAAGGTATTCGTTTGGAGCGGATATTGGAGATTTGGCGAATGTTTTTACGGTGGATGCCTACACGGGATGGATATCGACTCTGGTGCAGCTAGATAAGGAGAAGCAGCCAGACTACAAGTTTCAGGTATGTAGACTTACTTTCTTTTTCAAGGGCATGTGACACAGCTAAATACCTATATTACCGACGACAGTTTTTCAGTTCACTGAATATTTTTTTGAAACCTAAGAACTTTTTTTGTAAATAAAATATCGAGCTGAAACTTTGGGAAATGTATTAGAGTACAATAAAGTACGTTTAGGTACTGCATTTGGTAGGAACTTCACTGAAAATTAATTCATCTTTTTTCTGGACCTCAACATTTTTGGAACGTTCGAACTTTTTTTATACATAAAATACCGGTCTCAAACTTTGAGAAATGCAAGAGCCGAAAGAAAACTACGTTTAAGTACAAAGCTTAATAATAAAAGATGTAAAAAAATATATTTCAACAATCAATTCCAATGGCATCAGCCGGTAACGTTGTACACGAAAATACGAAACCTGGCGGCCACTAGACGAGGCTCTAGAAGGTTCGTATTTTCGTGTACAACGTTACCGGCTGATGCCGTTGGAATTGATTGTTGAAATATTTTTTTTACATATTTTATTATTAAGCTTTGTATTTTAACGCAGTTTTCTTTCGGCTCTTGCATTTCCCAAAGTTTCAGCTCGATATTTTATTTACAAAAAAAGTTCTTAGGTTCAAAAAAAACATTCAGTGAACTGAAAAACTGTGGTTGGTAATATAGGTATTTAGCTGTGTCACATGCCCTTAAGTCCGCTTAGTTCCGTTCTTTACTAAAAATGAAGCAGAACTTTAACAAAATAAGAGGGCAGTATTTCAGTTTTGAAATTAAGTAAGTACTAGCACATCCACTTTAATTTGCGTTCTCGTATATTTTAAGCGGGTGTAGACAAAAAATCGATAGACTTGTTTTTGAGAAAATATTTTTTTTTTCGTTTTTAATTACGAGAAATCTTTTTTTCATCTGAAACGACATGGGATACGTATAAAAGGGTGAAGCAATATATATTCCATGTTGTAAGGGTAAGTCGTGTTCTATGATGTCACAAATTCCCATGTACTAATTTTCCGTCTGCATATTTTGAAACTAAAGAATATCCCACCAAAAACATCTGCGATACAAAAAATCTGTCAAATAAACTACATTATTTTGTGAAGATCAAATTTCGCCAAGTAATTAGGAAAAAATAGTTATAATAAAATATATTGGGGAATTTTTTTATAAAGAATTCTAGACATTTTTTAAATAAAATTTTAAAGGCCATTTTAGACATTTTTAAACTTGTTGGGATTAAATGTATTGGATTGCCGGTATAATATAATCCCGTCAAGTCCAAAAATGTCTAAAATAGCGTTGCAAAATTTATTTTCAGAATTTCTATAGGATTATTTATAAAAAAAAAAGTTTCTTAATATAATTTACTATGTATCTTTTCTTCTTAGTGACTTGGCTAACTTTGAATTTACAAATTCATGTAGTTGTACTTGACAGATTTTTTGGATCGGAAATATTTTTGGTGGGATTTCATGTGTTTTTGTAATTATGTTAAACAAGGTAAGAACGCTCAGTTAATTTAATTTTAATTAAACTACTGCCTTAGTAAAATTGATTTATTCTTTCATTTAATTTAATGGTACCACTAGCCAATGGAAACACTGGTATCCAATCTTTGATATCTTGAATTATTGTTTCATCTCAATGTTCATTTTTACATTCTCATCATTTATGATTGAGAAAGTATTAGAATTGTCGGAAATTTGACATCACACTTTTTTAACGGATCTCTACGTTTCGAGACCCCCTGAATCCGAAAATCAGGTTTTCACGATGGCGTCTGTCTGTCTGTCCGTCCGTAAACACGATAACTCTCGAAAAAATGAACGAATCAAATTCATCTTTGGCACACTTTTTTTAGGTCCTAAAAGAAAGGACGAGTTCGTGAACCACCCATTTTTGATAAAAATTAAAAAAGTGAGCACATTTTGAAAATTTTTTAGACCACTTTTTTCTGAATTTGAAAATTCAACCGAAAATCAAAATTTGAAGCCGAAAAACACACGATATGAAAAAAAGTCAAGAGAAGAAAAACTTTTCTTTTTGAAAGATAATAATAATAATATAATAAATTTTTGGATTTTCTTCAAAAATCGAAAATTCAAATTTTCATTGCATAAAAAATAATGGAAAATAAAAAATTCCATTTTGTGGACAAACTATGTAGGATACGAAAAAAGATGAATTAACAAAAATGGTTAGTCCAAAAAAGATCTACAATTTCGTTAAGAATCACTTCTTGATAGGACGCGTACTTTTTGTTTTATTCGTAAAAAATAACATGGAAAAAAGAAAAAAAAATGTGTGGAAAAATGACGAAAGTTACGAGAAAAAAAATCCAACAAAACCTGTTTACAAATGTCTGTCGGAAAACGAGCGCGCAGCGCGAGTGTCACGATGAGAATGCGTACCTCAAAGCCTACAGAGCTTTGAGAAACTTAATCTTTGACTATACTTAATTAAGTAAGCAATTCAGAATATGAAGACGCATATAAATACTGCCATCTAAAAGAGATTTTTTTGATAAAGTTTTTTTCAAGCATTCCAAATGCAAAGAATAAATATCCGAGCGCGAAGCGCGAGATTCAATCGTCGCGCGCCCCAGGCGCGCTCAAACTTGCGAGCGAAACGAGCCGCGCGCGATCAGAATGTGCCCGCGAAGCGGGCAGATTTTTTGCATCAAGTACGTACAATTTTTTAAACTGTAGAAGATATCGAACACTCTTGCAAAATGTATCGAGTGTCTGTTATTAATGCCTTCTCGTTAAGATTCGGTACCAATCGGTTTTACAGATTAGGATGTAGGGGTGTGCTCACCTCTGCAGCCTAAATCTTCACAACCAATTTAAATTAAATATTTACGATAAGTCTCCGATAATTTTAAAAACTATTTAATACATGGAAAATTCTTGAAAATTGCATTAAAAATCTGCTGCTACTGACTTCTTGTTTAAATTCTATACCAATTAAAAAATTATTTTTTAACATAAAACATCAATAAATAATATTTAAAATAATTAAGATATCGGGTTTTCCTCCAATACGTATCGATATCATGTTGCCATCGATTTTTAAGTCGAATATTAGGCATAAAGTTTGACTGAAAAATGTTTTATTGATGGATGTTTGTAAAGATATTAAATTTTTCACATGTGCTCCGTTCTGCAGCATAAACTATCCAAAAGATTTATATTAATTTAAATTTTAATGAGAAGTATGTACTCTAGTAACATATTCTCAATACATATTATAAGAATTTTCGATATTTTGAATAGTTTTTAAATTTTTACCATTTTTTTATCTCTGAATTTTGATTTATTACACTAAATACGTAAAATATTTTAATTATTCAAGATATGAAACATTCCTACAAGAATTATGTAGTCATTTGTTACTGATTTGTCGTTAACAATTAGTACCAATCACTTTAATAAATTAGGCATAAAATTTCATTGGAATCGGTGGAGAATTTCGCCGTTAATCAAAATAATGTTCAAAATACATGATTATTCCAGATAAAGATTCTTGGTAGATTTTATGCTTTTATTTTTAGGCTTGGGGACAATTCGCTTGCGCGAATCTTGATATCTTGCTGAGATTTGCGAAATGGTAGTAAATATTTTAATTTTTAATACTACTTGGTGAAAATATCCACGTGGAAATTTAAGTGTATTTCCACTTAAATTTATCCAACCACGTGAAAATCGAGATGGAAATTTGAAACCTTCCGCACGCAAATATTTACGTGAAATTTCATGTGGCAACCATCTAAAACTGTATGGATTTATACCTATTAATATATACAAATAGTATACGGGACACTTAAAACACAAAAAAAGCATCCATTTTTGTCTACCTCTTACGGTTTACTAGATATTTCAGTGAAAAATAACGTTTTGCGTGTCCTGGCTAGTTGGGAATGAGGGTGCTAAATAAAGCCCCGTTCTCAATCATATTCCAGATTAAAAATTGCGTTGCTGAAGCAAAATGCATTTTTGTATCTATTTGCAAAATTCCATCCGATATTGGAATGTTAATACAGGGTTGTTTTCAAAGTCGGATATCACGTTTTCACTGCTTGGACCTTTATAGTTTATAAAATTATACTTCTATACAGATCAATAAAATATATACTGTTACATTTGTATGGAATCGATTAATACCTTTTACATCCTAAAGCGTGTTGAAAATGGCAAAAATTTAATTTACGCGTAAAATCTATTAAAAAATGAATTCTTAGTCACCAATTTTTCTATATGTGTAGAACCAACTATATGCCAATAAACCAATAAATTAAAAATATATCAAAAATTAAAATATGCTAAATTCTTTTGAAGGTGATTTTTAGCTTTTTTTAAATTCGGGGCATAAAATTTCCTCAAAAAATGTGTATTGTATTGCTGAACAAAGAGGCGGTTACATAAAGGCCATATTTCAATAAAAAACTGAGGTGCCTTATTTTTGAAACAAGGCAGATTTTACTCAAAGATATTAATCGATTTCAACCAAAAATTTTACAGTATATATTCAATTCATTAACCCTTTACCGCCCACAGTGACATATATGTAACGTTTGGAATACTTGCGTTTTGTTAAATATGACTTTGCGACGAACAGCAATTTTTAACGCAAGGATTTACGTGAAAGTCAGGACGGTAATGAGCTAGAATTTTAGTTTTGTATACACTCCGCCATAGGAGTAATATGCCTAAATATCTCAAAATTCAGAAAAAAAGAAAGTTTTAAGGGCGGTAGGGGGTTAAGAAGTAACAATTTCTCTCTATGAAAAATCGAAAGTTCTTTTTCATTCCTTTTAATTCAAAAAAAAAAGTTTCAATCAAATAGCTCATCTTTCAACTAAAGAAATCAATTTTTTTAACAAAAGAGTTTAACTTTCAACCCAATAATTTTATTTCCAATCTAAAAGATGAATATTTTATAATTAATTTTATAAATAATTTTCAACGAATTAGTTGAATTTTCAATCAAAAAACAGAAATTTTATTCCAAATTGTTGAATTTTGAACAAGAAAACATCAATTTTCAACCAAAAATGGACATTCAAATTTTCCGTTGAAGGAATTAATCTTTAACCAAACTCATGAATTTACAACTAAAATAATGAATCGTCAACTGTATTAATTGTCTTTGATACCAAGCAAATGAATTTGCTATCATAAAGATTAATTTTCTACAAATAAGGCTGATTTTTCACAAATTACATATACTTTTGAACAATTAGTTCCATGAAATTGAATAACTCAAATACATTTTTTTTGTTATAATTAAAATTCAATCTGTATTTAGGTCAAATTAGTGTAGGTAATACGTTAAAGTCAATTTACATCGCTTCAAATTTCTAACTTTTCCAGTTAAAATATTTCATTTTTAATAAGATAGAGCATTTCAACCAAATAGTTGAATTTTCAACTAAAAAAGATTAATTTTTAACAAAAGAGTTTCCCTTTCAACCAAGTAGTTTTATTTTCTACCAAAAAGATGAATTTTCAGACAAGATAATTCTCTACCAAAAGAGACGATTTTCCAGAAAAATAATTGAATTTTAATCTAGAAAATATCAATATTCAACAAAAAACGGAACAGTTAAATTTTTAGTTTTAAAGAAAACCAACTAACTTTTAACAAAAACAAACATTAATTTCAACAAAGTAGTCACATTTTCAAAGAAAATGATATTTATCTAAAATTATGAATCTTTTGAGTAGAATAATTAAATTTTCAACCAAGATGAATTTCTACCAAAAAAAAGACGAATTTTGAACTAATATGTATATTTTGTCCACAAAAAATTGAATAGATAAATTATTAGATAAAAAATTAATGATCAAATAAAAGAAAGGAATTTTCGATTGAAATGGTGAAATATTCTATTAGAATAGTTGGCTACATTTTGAATTTGAAGAAAATATTTCCAGCCCAAAAAATAGTGATGAATTTTTATCTGATAAGAAAAAATTTTCAACAAAAATTGATGTTTAATTTTTACTTTAAAAAATTAATGTTAAAACAAATAGATGCATTTTTAACTACAATTTTATAGAAAATTTAACTGGTATAGATCAATTTTCAGTTGAAAAGTTAAGTCCGAACAAAGAAAAAAAAAACGAATTTTCAACAAAATAATTAAATAAAACAATATAAAGCTACTTTTATAAATGAAGAATTTTTGTTATTTAATTCGATATTGCAATTAATAAAAATAAGCACATAAATATAATTCATAAATGAATATCATTGAAAGTAGAAATCTTGAAGAAATAAGGTGAAAGTACATTTAGTGAAAAAATTAATAAAAATTAAAAACATTGCATGATACTAAATGCTATAAAAAGTCAATGGAAGGTGTAGTTTTTATATTTAAAACATCCGTACATCCTATATGAAGCAGTTGAAGTCTGCATTTTTTAAACTATTAAACGACGAAAAATAATTTACTTCATTGAGTTAAATTTATTTTCAAGTAAATATCAGTCCCAAACAGGTTTTTTTAGTTTTTCAGCAGAGAAAAAATTCGAATGTTGGATTCTATTAATTCGAGGACTTACAATTATCTTTTAAGTCTAAAAGCTAATAAAAATAAAATTATTTGAACTTTACCAACATTAGACATCTTAAAAATGTTAAATTAGACATTTCAATAACTAAAATTAAGAATCGAATATTTTTTTATTAAAACGTTCAATAAACTTTTCAACTTTCAAATCATATTTTAAATAAGTTAAATTTTATAGCCTTCAAACAAAACATTCAAAAGTAGCGATTATATAATAATAATTATATTATAATTGATATAATATAAAGAATCAATTGAGTTTGTAAGTACGGTTTGCATTTAAAATGGTTAAACTATTACACCTTACGATTCGAAATAAAACGATCAAATTTTTGAAGAATGTCATCAATTTGAACTTCTGCTAGCAAGAAGAATTTGTTAGTTCATAACTTTTAAGTTTTGAATTTAAACATTGAATCTTTCAAGTTTTTCTTTTTAGAATATTTCAAGATGTAAATTTAAAATAACGATATTTTAACTGGAAACACATAGAACTTCTGAGTTTGATTTTTTCAGCTTGAAAAGATTCAATTTTATATTGCCCATTTCGATTAGTTAACATTTTTAATTACGTATTTCATTTGACAAACCTCAAATTCTTTTAATCTCCTATTAAGTGTTAACTTTAAAATTGTCTAATATTGAAAGATTGACCAGTTTTTAACACTTAATAAAAAAAAAGACGGCGTGTTTTGTATTAAAGTTCAAATTCAAACAAAGAAATGAAAATTTGAGGCTTTTCTTAAAAATTTTCTTTTCTTAAAAATGAAAGTGAAGAAAAATTTAAATATTAAAATATTGAAACTCACAAAGCAAGAAATACAACGTATATTGAATCAACGTATTTTTATTGTTCAAAAATATCAAAAGAAACATAAAAGTAATCTAATCATTGAATTCGGTGAAGGTTTTGCACTATTTTGTCGCATTTTCGAATAAATTCGAACACATGATGTAATTGTTACGTACTTTTATTGCATGAAAGTACAAAAAAGGCCTTACGCAGCGGGATCGTCTCCCTTAGTCGTACGCGTGTAGATTAGTTGTGCATGATGTTGAACGACCTGCTTTATAAGTCCTTTTTGCTGCAACTCAATCAGTGCTCGCCTAGCCAAGGATCCTCTGATTTTCAATCTTTCGCTCACGATCGATGGAGTGATCAATTTATACTGTGGCACTTCCTTCAGCAATTTATCATACGTGCCTTTGTCAAACAACACCTGATTGTTGAGCTTATCACGAACTTTTCCCTTGGACCACTTCTGCAAATAAAAAAAATATAACGCATTAGTATTGCAGATTTCAGAATCATGAGCAAATGTTAAAGTAAAATACCATACAAAAATTAAATTTTGATTTTTTAGGAACAATTTACGATTTTAAGATATTTTGCAATGTAAATTGAAATCATTGATAAGCATTAAATGTTGCACACTTTGTAACTTGATAAAAGATGAAAATGAAATTAATTAAAAATTGAATATACGAACCTTTTTCTTGGCTTTGCCACCGGATCCACCTTCCTTCTTCTTTTGGGTTTTCTGGGGTTGCTTGGAGGACCCCTTCGAGTCCTTTTTGGGCGGCTGAAATTTAAAAACAAAACTATTAGAAATACAAAATATTAAACAAGCATTTCTTGATCATTTTTGTTATTATCAGACTCATTAAATCAGTTTTTACCATCACGGTAAGTTATATGGTGTAAAGAGTTTCATCATTAAATAAATTGAAAACAATTATTTTATCAAAACTGCGAAGTGGTCGATAACAAAATGTCTTTTTTTAATCTAAAAATTTCCAATTTTTCGAAAAATTAACAAATCTGGAAAAATTTTAATAAGTAATTTCATAAATCTCCACAACTTTGAAATCGTTGCAATGAAAAGTTCTGATTGTCACGAAATTTACACTTCATTTTAATGTTCCACTTTTCATTTAAGAAAAAACTAACAAATGTTCAAAATGACATAAAAAAATTAATTCGGCCGAATTTCTATTTTATTGCGAAAAGGTTCACATTACCCCTAAATTACATGAAAAAAACTCGGGTTTCTATAGTCTCAATATTTTTTGAAGTTGTCTAAAAACGTACAAATTCATGAGGAATAAATGGTTTTTTTCTTTAGAAAAGTTCCGACATTTCAACCAAATCTTAGTTGAATTGTTACAATTTATTTTCTTTAGCCACGAGGTACCAATTTTAGTTTGACAAAGAGAATTTATTCCGAAAGCGTGGACGCCAACAAGCAACTCTTAACCTAAAACTTGACTTTAGCACAGAATTCCATGGAAATAAGAAAAAACCAAAACGTTTGTGTAAAAATTTAGATCGTAAAATCACAGATTTTAATTTATTGTAGGCAAACCCAGAGAGAAAGTAATGAGACAAAGCACGTTCTGAGTTTGAGGTTATGCGAGAATATTTCCACTTGTAGAGACAAAGAATAAAAAGGATATTAATTAAAATAACGAAATGTCTCGTTGAGATGTTTCTAATTCACCACAAATTTCACTTGGATTTATGATTTTTTAGATAAAATTAACTTAAAACACGAGGTAGGAACACGTACCATCTTCACCAGAACTCAGAAAGGAAAAGGAAACTGATTGACGCGCCCCCTGAAGTTCAAGAGTCAGTTGTGACGTCACATCTGAAAGCGCGCGAATATTTGAGATTGAAAACTGAGTTATGGAACTTGGAAATCAGTACCTGCAATTATTTGTCTTATAAAATAAAAATAAAATAGAAAGATCTATTACTAAACAGTAGATTTATTATATAGAATCGCCTATATTTGCATGAATATTTATAATTTAATATCAAACTCTTCATTAATTTATCATAGATGTTAATGATTTAATTAATTTAATTTAATTCACTTGGAGTAATCTTATTATTAAATTTAATATCATTTAACGAAGAGAAACTCTTTTAATAAAGATTTTTTATAAGTGAATATTGCAAATAAGTTAAAAATGAACTAAAAATATATTTAAAATTAGAAAATACAGTTTTCTTTCATTTTTCTAATGTTTCAAATGTGCAATGGTAATCTTAGTATAATTAATCTAAATATAAATTAATAAACAAAAAATTAAATTAAATAAAAAAATTCATTTAAAAAACAATACGCTTATCTCAAACATTTTAATTTTTCAAATTATAGTTTAATCGATAATTGTCAGTGCATCCTAAATCAATAATATATTTTTATTTTATATTTTTTATATTTGGTTTCTTCTGTATTATTCTTTTTTAATTAACTGATGTATTTATATTACTTAAATTGATTGTTTAATATTTTTATATTACGAAATACGAAACTTTTAAACTGGAATATTTTCAAATAATTGTAGGTTCTTTGAAATTTGGACGGCATTATAAACGCTGTAATATACCGATTCGAAGCATTTTCAAAAATTTTATTTTATAAATTTTAATGCTTCAAAAATACTTATGGTTCAAGTACAAATCTTCATTATATACATCTTTGAATTCTAAACAAACTGTATTTTTGAATTGACATTTCGTATTTATTTATGTTATTCTATTTGTTTATTTTTCCAGGTTGTTGCCACCGATAACGGAACCCCAAAACATTTTGCTCGAACTTCTATACACATCAAATTAAAAGATTACAATGACAATGCTCCAACTTTCATTGATGATCCTTACCAGGCTTCAGTAAAAGAAGATTCTCTCCCAGGAACCGTTGTCGTAAAATTATTGACAGCAGACAAAGACATGGATATGAACACCACCGTCGATTTCTACATCACTGCTGGTGACCCTAGATCTCAATTCCAGGTCCGTTTAGATGTATTTCAACTAATTTTTCATGTACACTTGTCAGTGCACCAATTCATATTTTAGCTAAAGTAAATATATTCTTCTGAAAGTTATTATCTATTTCGATTCAAAAGACAACTTAGAATATTTTCATAAGTTTCGCGATGACCCTGGATAAACACAATCGCAGCACCAGGTCAATTAAGAAACATTCTCCAGGATTTAAAAAAATTTGAAATCTGGAGTTAAAAATATAACTTTCTGTTGGGTTCACGTCGTCTAGGACAATTCCAGTCAAGATTAACGTCAAAAAAGAATTTATTGTCGGGAAAATATCAGAAGTAAGTTATGTACAATGATCAAACTCCAGATTTAAATTTCTAAAAACAACGAATAAAAATTTACATGGTGCAGTCTCGAAATTTAGTTTTTAGAATTAACAAAATAATCATTCTAATCCTAGGTTCGATCAACTGGTGAAGTATTCGTTGCGAAATCTTTGGACCGAGAGACGACTGATAGGTACGAACTCACAGTTGTAGGAACGGATGGAAAATTTGTATTTGGAACGAAAGTTACGGTGCAAATTTTGGATGTGAACGACAATCCGCCCTATTGCCTTCGGTACCGATATAGGGAGATTTTGTCTGAAGGTTCGCATCCTGGGACATATGTTCTGACTGTTTTGGCAACGGATTACGATGATGAGGAAAATGCCAAGTTACGTTTTTATCTTACGGGAGAAAATAATGATAAATTTTCTCTGGATAAGGACACTGGAGTGTTGAAAACAGTTGGACAGTTGGATCGGGAAACACAGGCGAAATATTCTCTCACTTCTCATGTGCAGGTAAAAATTTCTGACATCATGATTTCACTTAAAAATAAGCAGTTTAACTTTTCACTATCCTTCCAAATTTTTAGCCCGATGTTACGTGTACCGAATTTTCGTTACAAATAGCTACTTACAACATTCTTTACATTTTTGATTCAAGGCAGATTTTTTCTAAATATTACAAAATACATTTTTACTTAAACCTAAATTTGCTTTCACCTGTGGTAAATAAAACATTTTTCCGTTTTGAAATATTTCTAAGTGCATGCATTTGAGCGATTAAAAACATGGAAGCTTTAAAGTGAAAATTGAACTCTCACTTTTAATTTTTTTTTAAATTTTAAATTTCGAATCTAATATATTTTATTTTAATTGTAGAAGCTGTAAAAATTTGAGAGCTTTTAAGTTTTAATTTTTACCGACATAAATTTTTGAACTTTTAAATGAAATTTGCTTTAAATTTCCAAGTCTTAACATTTTTTATGTTTTCTAATTATTTACTCTTTCAACTTTAGATTCTTAATTCCCAATTAAAAAGTCTAAAAAATTAGAATTTTGCAGTTTTATAAATTGAGCGTTTAATTTTACTTTTTTAAATGTAATTTATTGGCTAGATGATTATTTAGATATTGTTCAAAAATTTCAAAACCAAATAATTAAAAAAGTAAGTTATTAAAGGAATTTATTTTTTAATCATTTTTAATCATTTCAACTTTTAGTAACAACAAAGTAGCGCAAGTTTCTTAAGGCCATATGATGAGTGGGTCACGTGACCAGATTCCTACCTTACCACCACTTTTTTCATTTCCTAACTTATTTTCACATGAAGCCTTACATCGAGTTGAAAATTTGGGATAATAAATTGGAAGCACTAAGAAAGGTGGTTCTGGTTCTAAATTTTTATAAGTATGAAAAAAGCAAAAAAAAATTATTTACAAAAAAAAACTTTTTTCATAATTATAAAAGTTTAGGACCAGACCCACCTTTCTTAGTGCTTCCGATTTTTTATCCCAATTTTTCAACTCGATGTAACGCTTCATGTGGAAATAAGTTAGGAAATAAAAAAGTGGCGGTAAGGTAGGAATCTGGTCACGTGACCCATTCATCACATGGCCTTAAGCAACTTGCGCTACTTTGTTCTTACTTAAAATTGAAATGATTAAAAATGATTAAAAAATAAATTCCTTTAATAACTTGTCATATTACAATCGAGCAAATTACGCATGTCCCAACCCACTATGCATTGTATGTGTGCTTCTATCGTAAGAGGGACCTTATACAATATTTATAAACAGTAATTGTCTGGAAATTTTGTGGGCAAAATTTAGTAGACACCTTGTTTGGCCTTAGTTTTGTCACGTTTTTTCAAAAAATGTAATCTTTAAAATGCACTTAAATAATCGTTATAGACTAAAAGTCATTTTTTCATGACCAGAAAATAATTTTTTAACCCGATCTAAGATGTTTAGAAAATTAAAAATAAAGTTTGCATGTGTCTATTCGTTTTCAAGAACAATCATTGTATGAAAAATAATTGATCATATTAAATTCTTACGAATCTGATATTCTCTTTTAGGATCGCGACCAGCCGACTTGGGAATGCTCCTCGAAACTAGAAATCCTCGTTTCCGATCTCAACGACAACGCTCCGAAATTCACAATGCAATCCTACAGCACAACTTTACCCGAAGATGTGGAAGTCGGCACCTTGGTTACGAAAGTTCACGCAACTGATGACGATATCGGCATCAACAGGAAGATCCGGTACGAATTCATAGATTCTGCAAATGATCATTTCCGTATTGCAGCCGACAGTGGAATTATAACTCTTGCAAAACCTCTCGACCGGGAGACAAAAGCAATGTACAATGTGACGATCCAGGCGATGGACCAGGGTACACCGAAACTTTTCAGTGTCGCCTCACTTGTCGTCAATGTCCAGGACATTAACGACAACCCGCCAGAGTTTACTTCAAAATTCTACTTCGCACGAGTTCCTGAGATCGATGCTATTGGTACCGAAGTGGCCAGGGTCTTGGCTACTTCAAAAGACACGGGAGTCAACGCTGATGTTTATTATTCCATTATCGGAGGAAACGAGCACAAAAAATTCCAGATTAACGCACAAACGGGCGTTATCATGATTGCTGAACAGCTGGATTACGAGAGAGCGAGAGATTATTTCCTTACGATCCAGGCAGTTGATGGAGGAATTCCACCCTTGAGCAATCATGCGACTGTTAATATCACGGTTTTGGACAGCAACGACAATCCACCCATCTTCAGCGAAGTTTCGTATAGGGCGGCTGTTCGCGAAGACGCAAAAATTGGAGACAGAGTCACTCAGGTGGGGATTTTCTATTTTACTTTAATTTCTGAATTTTATTTGGGATCAAAAATGTGACGAATGAACCGAATAACCGGAAATTTGTTCTATTGGGAAAACCGGGGCCATATGATACTAAATTTTTTTGCGATAATGCAATTTTGAATGAAGTCGATTTGAAATTGCACAATTTTAAGTTCAATCTTGCAGACTCTCATTTCGAAAATTCAATTTGTAACATTCTCAAATTTAAAATCATATCTCATCCTAAAATTGTTTCCTTTTAAAGAAATAATTTTAAATGATTCAACTTCGAAAGCTTCAATCGAGGGTTTGCGGTACCTCAGATTTTAAGATTTCAACATATTTCAATGATTTCACAAAGATTTCAAAGACTTCAAAGGTTTCGATGTTTTCAAAACAGATTTCAAGATTTTACAAATATTTAAATGCAAAAAGTTGTGTAGAGATTTAAAAAAATATATTTCTCAAAGATTCTATCTTTCGAGGCGATAAATATTACAGATAATTCAGCAGATAAATTTGTTTCCATTTGATTAATTTATTGTAAATGTAATTTTTTCAGGTATACGCAAACGATTTGGACAGCCAAGAAAATGGCGTAGTATTCTATTTCATAGAAAGGGGAGATATATTAAAACAATTCGCCATTGATGAAAAAACTGGAATAATAACAGTCACGGCACCTCTTGATCGGGAATCTGTAAGTATTTCTATGAAATATTACTTTAAACTCTTCCAAACTTTACATATTTACAAATTGAATTTATAATTTTATCATGAAAGCTAAAAATTCCAATGTTGTTCTAAATTCTCAATTATTTCTTTAAACCATTGCAGCTATTTTTAATCTTCACCTTTAAATTTCGAAAACTACAATGTGTTTGTAATTTCATCATTCTATTCTTTAAAAAAAATGTTCAAAGACTTTACCATCATTCCTAAAAAAATTTGTACACAACAACTTGACAATTAAACTTCATAATAATCTTATCTTTTTCTCCAGATGCCAAACTTCATCCTGGAAATCCACGCCCGAGATTCCGGATTGCCAGTCCTCACCAGTTTCGTGATGGTGAACATCGAAATCCTCGACGCGAACGACAACCCACCACTTTTCTCTCAACCCAACTACACAACCGTAGTCCAAGAAAATAAGCCAATCGGCCACGTCGTTCTCCAATTTATGGTAACCGACTTGGACATCTCCCCCAACGCCGATCCCTACACTTTCGACTTCCGTTCCGGAAATGAAGGCGATGCCTTTCGCCTGGAACAAGACGGTTCGCTTCGCACGGCGACAAAATTTAACAACCGCGTCAAGGACAAGTACATACTCCACATTCGTGTCTTTGACAACGGTAGTCCTCCACTTTATTCCGATGCCTTTGTTGTCGTCAAAATCATCGAAGAGTCTCAATATCCGCCAATCGTCACACCACTCGAAATTCTCGTCAACTCCTATCTTGACGAATATCCTGGTGGAGTAATCGGTCGAGTCCACGCTTCCGACAAAGACCAATACGATACTCTGCTATATACTTTAGCACCCTCCACCCCGAATCCTAACACTGATCTTTTTCAAATCGACCAACTTGACGGCACCCTTGTTGCTCTTCCACGTCTCGATGTTGGTGAATATCGCCTCAACGTCACCGTCACTGACAGCAAGTTCACCTCTTATACAATCGTAAAAGTCAACGTCGACCTCGTCAATGAAAAAATGCTCGAAAACTCCGTCATCATCAGATTCAGAGAAGTCAGTCCTGAGGATTTCATTCTTTCCCACCGGAAAGGTTTCCTCAGAACGGTTCGTAATGCACTAAATTGCAGATTGAAAGATGTCGTCATTATCAGTGTCCAATCCTCAACGGACGACGCAAACATTATAAAATCACGAGCACTTCGCCAAGATCTAATTTCATACTTGCAAGATCTAAAGATCCAAGAAATCAACAAAAATAACACAAGGTTCAACCAGGAAATCCTCATAAAGTCACGGCGCATCCGTCAGGCGATTCACAACGATCTCGACCTTCTCTTCGCCGTACGCAAACCCACCGGATTTCACACCTCGGAATCAATCCGTGAAGCTCTTAACCAACATGTTGAAGAGCTCGAAGAATCCACGAAACTCGTCGTCGAAGAAATTGTCAGGTTCAAATGCACGAAAGGTTACTGTCTGTATGGCGACTGCCATGATCGCATAATCCTTGATCCTCTGCAAATATCTCCAGTATCAACCGACGTTATGAGTTTTGTTTCGCCGAAGCACAAACACAAAATGGACTGCAGCTGTAAGGAAGGATACGCCGGAAACCACTGCGAAGTTGTCGTCAACGAGTGTGCCCGAGATCCTTGCCCTATGTTTAAAATCTGCGTCCCCGATTCTTCCATCCAGGGATATTCTTGCCAGTGTCCAGAAGGCTTTGCGGGTCAAACCTGCGAGATCGACATCTCCAAATGTCACGACGAGTCCTGCTACATTCCTAGAAATCCAATCTCCTTCAGCGGAAAGAGCTACGCTCGATACAAGATTGACAAGTCAATAGTTCGAGAAACTATCGAAGATCGATTGAGTCTTTCCCTGAGAATTCGAACTGTTCAGCCCACTGGAAGTTTGATGTATGCATCAGGAAAAGTAGACTATAACATCCTCGAAGTCGCCAACGGGGTTGTACAGTACAGATTCGACCTTGGAAGTGGAGAAGGACTCGTAAGAGTCAGTAGCGTCTATGTGAGCGATGGTCAGTGGCACGAAGTTCTTCTGGAACGAGAAAAGAACTCTGCGAAAGTGGTCGTCGACGGAAAACATCTTGCACATGGATCCGCTCCTGGAGGAAATGACATCCTAAACCTCCAGTCGGACGATTTGTACCTCGGGGCTGAGGTTCGACAACACCCATCGATTTTAGGATTCGAGGATGTTCAAAGAGGATTTGTGGGGTGCATGGACGACATGAGGATTGCCAAAATAAGCGTCCCTCTGCATATGAGCGGAGCGAGTAGTGTTGCAGTTTTGAAAAGATTTGCAAATGTAGAATTCAGCTGTGATCCAGGCATAATTCTTGCACCTCCTGGTATTTGTGGATCGCAGCCTTGCCAAAATGGAGGCACTTGTAAGGAATCCGGAGGGGATAATTACGAGTGCGAGTGCCATGGAAGATTCACAGGTGTCGCTTGCGAAATAGATACCGATCCGTGTGCATCCTCCCCGTGTTTATACGGAGGAAGGTGTCGGGTTGTTCCTGAAGGAGGTGATTTTGCTTGTGAATGTGTGGGTCCAAGTTTGAGTGGAAAGAGATGCGAATTTGGAAGATATTGTAGTCCTAATCCATGTATTCACGGAGGGATTTGTGAAGAAGGAAACACTGGACCGATTTGTAAATGCGAAGGATTTATGGGAGAGAGGTGCGAGACTGATATTAATGAGTGTGAAAATAATCTCTGTTCAAATGGAGGGACTTGTGTCAATGAGATGGGAACTTATCGATGCGTTTGTCCTCCAAATATGACTGGAGTGAATTGTGGAAGTCCAGCTTTTACGTCAATGATCTCGAGGCATTTTAATATTACGTGGGAGCAACTGATGTGGATAGGAGTGGCGTTGGCGGCTAATGTCGTGCTAATTGTGATATTTGTGACCTGTCGAAAAATCAGGGGGAAGCGAACGAGAGCAAGGGCTCATCATATTAATAATGAAACGAGGAAGCAGATTGTGCTCAACTCGGCAAGGACGAACGATCATGAATTCAAGAGGAGTTCCAAGCTGAGTAATTTGGAAGTTATACAGGTAAATGCATTATTCTTTCTAGTCAAGGGCATGAGGAATCTTTTTTAAACGCGGTACGACTGATCTAAAGGCTTGATTCATTTGTTGGCCTTAAGTAAATGCTCATATTAAATGCGAGAAACAAGTGATGAATTCGATGTGAATCATTTCTGCAGTAATTTAACAAATGTAATTTACGAAAAGAGGACAGATTTATATGGAGGAATTGAAGTCAATAGGTCAAGTTGGGACTGCGCAGTTCTACGGAATTTTGGGTTGCGCAGTAACGTTATAAGGCATTTACGATTGCGCATTAAAGTTCCGAGGTGCTAAAAGCTGCGCATGAGCAGCACTAAGCAGGCTCAAGTAAATTTGCCAAATATCATTTTATCTCACGGGTTGTTTACGGGTTGAAAAAAATGTTGCACACCGCTAGCCTTAAGGTTGTTGTGCCCCCTGCTCTTTTTATACTGCATTTTTTTAAGTTCGCTGCTACATAAGCAATTTTTCCCTCCGCCGAAGGAAGAGTGTGTTTTGAGTTTAAGGTTTTTTCGTGTGTTTTTTTGCAGAGAGAACCTCCCCAATGTCCTCCCAGACCCGCATCCTATACTCCTAGCTCAAATAACGAGCCGGCCGCGTACAGTAATACCGCAGCAGTGGCTTTGAATAACTTGGACACACTGCGAAGCTACGGAAGCGCCGGTGATGAACTAGAGAACTTTCCTCCTGATTATCTGCGAAATTTGAACCGCAGTACTCCTGTACCTGCTCCATCATTAGGTCACTCGAATCCTGTCGGAAGTAACGCTGGAGGCAGCGACACCGATAGTCTCCACAAACCTACTTGGCAGGAACAGATGCAGCTCGCTTCCTTCATCCAAGATGCCGCGAAAATCAAGAACGGTGAGTCGCCATCTCCTTTTCCCTCCCTCCTTGTAGCTTTTTTACTTTTTTATTTTCGCTTGTGGCATGCCTCGCGGGTCAATTAGCTCTTTTCGTCTACTTGCACCAGTTGATCCATTGGAAAAATGATTTCAAGATCGATTTTCACATTCTCTCATTACAAGCTGCTTGTACAGATAAGATTGATGCAGTGGAAGAACTAAGAAATTAATTTATTAGAAGTTAATGATAATTTTTATGTTTACACCGTTAAGTATAAGTTATCTCTAATAATTGAAAATGTTTGAATATTTTCTTGAATTTTCATGCTAAAGTCAAATTTCGAAACGGAAATTTTGTTTCAATGGAAGTATGCCTGGTGCGAGTTTGGAATTTATGGCAAAGTATGATTAACAAGAGTGTGTCGTGTGTGTACTAACAGACCTGAAACGAGCGAGCCCAGTGGTATCAGAGCTGACCACTGGAGGACTTCTACTAAACTCTACTCGCCGGATGCCTCACGGAGGAGGTGCCCCCGTTACATCTCTTTCAGCTCACGAGGATGATCCTCGCATTGTCGGTGGTAAGTTAATTTCCCCTGCTCCAGTGGCGTAACATTATTTGTTTGGCATTGGTTTTTTGAAAATATTTTGCAATTATACAACGCATGCGCACTGATATATAATTCAATGCGCATTCACAATTCACGATCTTCTTTGCATTACAATATTTTCTCAAAATTCGTGAATTTAAAACTTTATAATATTTCTTGTAAGTATTGAGAATAAACTTGTTTGAAAATTCAGAGATAGATTTAACGTATAATGGGCCAACGAATAATAAATAAACGAAATAACTATTTATAGATTTAGTAACAACAGCCGCGCAGAATTTTACTTCAAATTCTTCAGTCAGGTTTTGCTTTAATTTATTGAAATAAAATTATGATAAAACAAGAAAACTTTGAGAATTACGCCACTGTTTTGCTTCTTGTCCACCTGAACGAAGTGAGCTTTTTTGCCTGTTAGTAAAATTTCTCGTTTTTCTCTGTTGTACGTGAACTTCTATTATAAAATCGCTTTGCGACTTAGGCGAAGACATTTGTATGTAAAATGTCAAACCTACAACCTTTTACCTCTACCAATCGCTGATATTGTATTATATTGTCCAAAATACAGTTCTTTGTTGCAATGTTATAGGGTATCATTGGGACTGTTCAGACTGGGTCAGGCCAAATCAGAACCCCTTGCCCAATATCACGGAAGTTCCTGGAAGTGAGGTTCCAGACTCATCCAGCTTCCACAGTAACGAAAGTAACGAGTCGAACACACATCAGTTACCGTCAAGTAAGCTTCGTTATTCACATCTATTTTATTTATTATTTTGATTATCATCACTGTTGGGAAGTTATGCAAAAAAAGAACTAATTAAATAATTTCTGAATGAAACGAGGGCTAGAACCAAAGTTTATAAAGTTATCAATATTTTTGTACCATCACTGAAAAGTGAAAATAGATATTCAAAAAATAATATAAAAAAATTGATAGCATTCTAAAAATTATAGAGGAAATTCCTTTTCCTAGAAAAAAATACTGTGATAGAAATTGATATTCAGAAATATATATTTAGAAAAGGACTCTAAAATCGAATTAAAATTTGAATTCTATCGAAGTCATATCAACGATCATTTCAATCCATTGAATTTAGATGAATCGTAATCAATCCCATTGAAGTACATTGAATTCCAATTCATCTCATAAAATTACTATGGCATCACATTAAATTTAAATCGATTGAATTAAATTCTAGCGAATTGTAAACAATTTTCATCAAACTGTAAAATACAATTTCTATTATTTTCACCAAAGAATACTACATCTAAATACCGAGTTATGCTCACACCCTAAGCTGAACCTTTCTGTCAGATTTGAAATGGAATTAGTCTGATATTATTCTTGATTCATTAGAGTCGTGAAAACCACTCACATTTCATTTAGTTTTGATTTATTCAATTTACTTGATAAAAGATTCGACGGCTGAACATGAAATATCTGTTCCAACTGTTTAACCAATGGTTTCCTAGCTCAGATTGGTGTACAGAAGGGATCACTGGTGCGAGTCTCGACATGTGCACTTTTAATTAATTTCTTTCGAATTGTCTTTGACCACGCATTGAGATGAATAAACACGAATTCAGACGTATTTATTTCGCTTGCTCAATTCATCCAAATGCATCTCAAGTTTTTCCGCGAATCAGGAAGCAAAATTCAACTGAATTTAAAAATGTGAATTCGTCCTTGTCAGTTTTTTAAATTGTGTTTCGTAAAATCAAATTGAATTCCCTCGGATTCCAATCAGTTCCGTTAAATCATCGAGTGTTAAATTGAGTTCTTCTTTTGAAAATCAAAATTCTGAATGATATGAAATTGCCTTTGTCTTAATCCTTTTCTTTGAGTTGCCATAAGTTTCATTCAGTTTAGTTAAATTTCATTGAATACGTTTGATAAAATTGTATTTTTATTTTAGTGCACGGTCCTGTAGACCCAACACGAGATATCGAGACCTTGAACGAAGACCAGGAGTCCGAGTACGTGGGGGACTCGGAGTGCGGAACGGACTTCTCCGAACACTATTGTCCGGAAACGCAACGGCTGAATCCCTTGGATAGTGGCGGCGAGGGTGAGTACAAGTACAAGGATTCCGAAAGTTACTTGAGGCATCCAAACTCGTACTTGCCGCACTACAATATTAACACGGACACGGAGAATGAGACGCATCCTCTAAACGGTCGCCTCGGCGGCCTCGATTCCGAGGAGGAGGAAGACGACGTAGTGCCTTACGGTTTCCCCAGCACACGACGCAACCGATGCCATAAGGGTGACGACGCTGACGAGATCGGCTCTGTCATCACCACCCTCGAGGAGAGGAACTCGCTCCTAGGTGGCGCCACCAGCAACAGCGATCTCTCCATGAATCTTTGTGAAATTGACGATTCTGAATATGAGATTACCGAGGAAAAGAACCATAGCAGAGCCTGGATCACCGACAGCATCACGCAAACCTCAGTGTGACGAATCATCGCCCTTCGTTGTGCTCTCGAGCAAAGACTGTTCTAATATATGTAATTTTGTACATAATTACTATTATTCCAATAAGGCAACGTGTACATGCAGCGATTTAGAGTTACGATGCGATTTTCGCCGTTTTTGTCCAGAATTGATTAGTTTTTAAGATTAGATTTCATTCGTGTCATCGAGAGAACCGATTATGGCAAAAATGAGTAATTTCGGTGAATGTTCTGAGATATTATGCATTATAGAAATTCTGAGGTGGAACGAAATGGCAGCTACTTTTTGTAAATTGCTCATTTTTGGAAGTTAGGTTCTACCTCGTGGTGAAAACAGTTTCACGTCGTTGGACAAGATATGGCTCTGAGATTTAGGTACAGTACTTAATCGTTTTGAGAAAAAGAATACGAAGATTTCTATGTTTTTTTTATTTATGCCATTAGGAGGAAAACGCTAAAAATCAATCAAGACTGTTGCTTTAAAACGGTTTATGGCCAATTCTTCCTATTCTTGAAGGAACGAAGCGATAAGTAATTTATAGACACTGCACGTGGACCATCTTTTTTCGTCCAACTTTTGTGAATAATTTTCTTCCTGAATTAGTCTCCATAATTCCAATCTGAGAATTCACGAATCGCATCGATAGACCAATGACTATTGTTTAGTGGTGTGTATAATTTAACTTTAATCAATTTGAGTTGCGAGTAACGGGTGCGTTACTATTCGCGTGGACTATTCAAAGTTCTCCACGTATGCAAGGAGGGTGCAAAGCACAAGCAAGTTCAATAGATAAAAAAAGAGGAATATTTTTACTGTGGTGATAATAATGTTTATATGACGAGTAACTACGATTTATATTATATTAATAGCAATATTACTGAAAATCCATGTTTTATAAGAAAATTGCGGAGAAGAGTGAGAATTGTTTAAAAAAAATTTTTTTAACATTTTCTCAGAAAGTCCGAATGTGTTAAGTAATTTTGTGTCATTGAGGAGATTCCGAATCTCGAGCTTCTTTCTTTATTGAAGTTTGGAAGTGGAACGTAACAATATGGCAGCTGTCTTCCATCTCGCGAGATCTTTTGAGAATAAAATTTTGAAAACACGACGAAAAGTGGTGATGTTTGAGATAGGAAATCTCTTCAATGGCATGGTTTGATATTTCTAATTGCAAACAAAATTAAAGCTAGTAAACATATTATTTTTCTCCGCTCTTTCCGTAAGTCATCAACTTAAAGTTATCGTTTCACAAAATTAACTAATCCTCTTCTACTTCCGTTATTTATTATTCACCGGTGCTGTAATTTTCTCTGTAGAAAAAAAACTTTAAATTTCTTATCAAATTTCCTTGGAAGAGAGAATTTTCTCTCAGATTTCTAGTTCCGAAAAATTCTCAATTTTTCCGAAGGGGTCGAGAAGACTGAGAATTGCGAGAGAGATACTCGAAACAGCCAAATTTTTTATATATTATACTTACTGCCATAAGGGAACAATGCATTTTCTCCTGCTGACTAACCGTATCCTTAAGACTTGTGTTGCAGAAAAAAGAGGAGTTTTTATCATATTAGGTACGTGTAACATATCCTGTTCGACAATTTACATTTACCTAATGTTAATTGTATTTGCTTTACTTCCGCCTTAGAATTTTGACCTCCGTTAAGCAATCGCAAGTAGCGGCTTAATAAGTTGGTGAAATATACGCGCTTAATTTTTCTGCCTAAACGTGTACTTTTTTATATTTTCCTTTTTTTAGTCGTCAGATTAGTTTTTGTGAATATTTATACTCGGCCGGGCGAGTTTTTAGAAGTACGTGTACGAATTTCACGAAACAGGGTGAATCATGTTTATGTTTTATAGAAAACAAATAAAATGCGAAGTTTGTCCTGCGAGGTATCAAAAATTATATTTTGAATCTGCAGTTGCCCTGGAATCTGTACAAACATCGAAAATTAAAGCGACCAGTTTAAAATATCCTGCAGTGTCCATTGATAAATTCCGATAATTGCAACTGCAATTCCCTGAGAATCTTCTTCAAATTTCAGTTACGCGTAGAATATTCCTACAGCTGCAATCGTTTGTAAATTCTTTTTACATTTATTCTTCTTGGAAGAAGATTCCCTTAGCAGCTGCAACTTCTGCATATTCTTCTCACAATTGTAATTGTTGGAAAAGTTTACAATAATTATGTATATATAGTTGCTGAAAAATTCATTTGCAGTTCTGTTACGAGTTTGAAATCTTTAAAATAGGTATCTTAAAATTCGGACAATCGAGTGAAGTTTGCAGTTGACAAAAAATATTCTGATATCTGATCAGTTAACATTAGCAATATAAAATCTTTTTTTGTTTGTTCTTGCACCTTCAGCTTCTGCAGTTAATTAAAGTTTCTCTAATTATATAAATATTTACGATTCCATACTATTCAAACTGTAGTTAACTCTGCACTTTTGTGCATTTATAAACATATTTTTCTGTAGCTCTAACGGCTTTAATAACTTAAATTAAAGTATTATTTAAATTTTACAAATAAAAATGAATTATTTTTTCCTCTGTCAATTTCCATCAGGGCACCTGCAGGCGTATTTGCCTCGCAGTTGCACATTCCTAGCCGGTTTTTCGCAGCTTGTTCACGAGAGACTTGTAGGGCGATACCCTCGGGACACAATTAATTATAGATAATTTATTCTATGTATATTTAGACGAGAATTAAGGACACTGTAAATAGTATAATGAATTTATTGACGAGAGGGAACGAGAGAGAAATGTGAGTCTAGTTGACTCGATGATTTGTATTTTGATATTACGTATAGGCTTCAATTTTTCTTGTCTCTTCTTTGCGTCCGACGATACTTTTTTCGAGATTGAATTCGAATAAATCGAGTATTCTATCTGAGGAATTGACGTGCAATCTTGATTATGAGAGAACATATTTGTGAAATGTATGTGTTTGTGCGTATTATTATTACTTAATGTTATTTGTATATTTTTCGTAAATCAATTCATATCTACCTGATCTAGCACTAATTTCAGACCGGTTTCATTGCTTTGTAAAAAATAAATTAAAATAATGAAATGGAAATAGAAACCAAAATTGCAAAAAGTTTGTACAAATTTCTAATTCCTCAGGATCAAAATTTTCGGACTACACCACTGCTAATAGTATACATATCGTACAGTAAAATTCTGTCTGCGAGAGAGAGAGAGGAAGTTGTAATTGTAAGACTATAAATACTTTATACAAGAACACACTTGTAATAAAGACACAACAAATCTTGCCTAAATATTTTCTTCTCTTATTTTATACCCACTTTTTTAGATAAATAAAAATAAATGATGATCACTCTTCATATTTAAGTCAACTAGATAGTTAGCTATATTATTAATAGAGGAGAGTACCCAAATATGAAATACCAACTCTGTTTGGCGTGATTGTCGGATTTCTATGTACTGAATTAAAAAGTAATATAGGTCATTTTAAAAGAAATCTAGTTTGTCATAAGAAGCTCAAATAAAAAATGTTATTACAAATTTTTTTTATGTTGAAAATACAAAAAATTTAAAAAAGTGCTTTTTCCAAACTCGTCAAACTATTCTCATAATATAAGATACCCCAGGGAATAGCTACCAAAATGCAAAATAAAGTATTATTTTTAATGAAAAACTTCATTCTGTGTTTCCGAAGTATAAATGTACTGCTATTTAGATATATTTATTTTTTGCAGTAGTCACAAACACGTTTGTAACCAACTTCCCCCGCGCAGCCAGTGTTATAAAAACCACAGATATCTCATATTATGAGAACCACACCGTGCAACTACGCACTTACTATGCCTTACCTGTACAAATGAAAAACTTCAACACTATCGATATTTTCCTACTTAGTTATTCAATCTCCATCGCTCCAGACAAACTTTACTGATAAATACATATTTAATGAATAATAAATGGGGTTTAAAGAATTCCCTTCCAAGAACTCGACCACCTTCGATTTCACAAAAAGTTCGCCTATAATCTTTTGAAGCCCAATGAAAAATGGACTATACCACGAAATTACTCTTTCTTCGAGGGCTACAAGTTAGCGATAGAACCAACAGAGCGGGCCTCTTAGTTTAGCTGATACCCCGCTATCTCATATTACGAGAATATCTCATATTCGAGTACTCTCCTCTATATCTAAATTGAAAAATATTTAATTCTATTTAAGTATTTAAAATTGATTGTTTATTATTATAATTATACGGGTGGGTAGGGCAATAACTGCCCATAGCACTGCAGTAAACCCTATCGTAATATACCCTAAAATTTAACTATATCCCGGAAGATAGGAGATATCATGAAAGTCTTCTGGTTCGAGAAAATAATCCTCAGGTACATGTTTCTGAGGCACGGCTGTGGATCACGTTCACAAAGTATGTGGTGAGCTGTCTCAAAAATCACACTTTCGACAATGAGAGTTGTCTCCAATCCTCATGTTCGTTAAATCCCTACTACGGCATTAATCTGTCTTCTTTCCATGTAAAACAGTTAATTAGTCCCGTCCTTAGTACATACACACGACATATGAAATTCTCAGAAGGCACCATTTTTTTGGTTCCCTTCTAATAATACCTTGCATACTCCTCCGATAGCCATTGCATCTGCCTTCTCATTACCTTCAACATCCTCATTGCTGGGAACCCAGATCGGACTGATCTGGTTTTTACCAGCAATCTTATGACGATTTTGAAAGTAACTCCAGACAACTCTGACATGTCTTCAGATGCAAGAGCCTTAAGCGATGTTTGACTGTCAGAAGAAATGTAAATTTGTCGTTGCTTAAGGGCATGTGACACAACTAAATACCTATATTACCGACCACAGTTTTTCAGTTCACTGAATGTTTTTTTGAACCTAAGAACTTTTTTTGTAAATAAAATATCGAGCTGAAACTTTGGGAAATGTATTAGAGTCAAATAAAGTACGTTTAGGTACTGCATTTTAGTAGGAACTTCACTGAAAATTATTTCATCTTTTTTCTGAACCTCAACATTTTTTTAACGTTCGAACTTTTTTTATACATAAAATATCGGTCTCAAACTTTGAGAAATGCAAGAGCCGAAAGAAAACTACGTTTAAGCACAAAGCTTAACAATACAAGATGTAAAAAAATATATTTTAACAATCAATTCCAACGGCATCAGCCGGTAACCTTGTACACGAAAATACGAAACCTGGCGGCCACTAGACGAGGCTCTAG
>NC_046661.1:42027740-42030037 GCF_010883055.1 Belonocnema kinseyi | reverse complement strand
GTACTTTATTGTACTCTAATACATTTCCCAAAGTTTCAGCTCGATATTTTATTTACAAAAAAAGTTTTTAGGTTCAAAAAAATATTCAGTGAACTGAAAAACCGTGGTCGGTAATATAGGTATTTAGCTGTGTCACATGCCCTTAAAAGACCGCTTACAAATTTGTACCAGATGAGTATAACAGCTGATCAAGTCAGTCCTAAGATCAATACTTTTTCATCCATATCGAAAAATAAAAGTTTGAATAACAAGTAAATTTTTTACGGGAAATGTTTATAAATATTAAAGGATCGTCTGTGGCCTTGCAAAAAGTTGGTGGAGGAAAAAGGTTTATTTATGAAAATAATTATTATCGACGGACGCATTCAGTCTTTAGCCTTTACAGCAGAAGTTTGACTTCTCACTTTCTCGGTTGGAAATCATGCAGTCTGTTTTACCCACAGACCCCTAGAATTTCGAAATTGTCTACTCGCTGCGCTAGTGCTGCTCTGAAACAGCTGATATGTATGTCAGACACGTGCTATCTAATGTACTTGAAGTTACGAACGTTCATTTGAACGAAATTAAAGATTTTTTTGCCCAAATCATTTAGCATGACAAAAAAATGATATTCCATCGGAAGAAGTTTTCGAAATTTTTATTTTTTGAGGGGTTGAATACCCTTACAAATCACCCATTATTCAAACATGCCAAACACAATTTTGATTGTCGATATTTAAAGATATAAAAACGTCAAACATTCTCTTTTTCTATCATCATAATTACAGAGGGAGTGAGAAAGTTCGGCAAGACCCCTAAAAACCACCCTTAATATAACCACACCTAAAATGTTAAAAATGACAATTTTGAGTGTCGATATTTGAAAATATAAAAACGTGAAAAATTATCTTTTTTTACCTCACTAATTATAGAGTGAGTGAGAAACTTCGGCAAGATTCCTAAAAACCACCCTTAATATAACCACACCTAAAATGTTAAAAATTAAAATTTTGAGTGTCGATATTTGAAAATATAAAAACATCAAAATCTCTTTTTTTATCATCATAATTATAGAGGGAGTGAGAAAGTTCGGCAAGACCCGTAAAAGCCACCCTTAATATAACAACATCTAATATGTAAAAAATGACCATTTTGATTGCCGATATTTGAAAATATAAAAACGTGAAAAATTATCTTTTTTTACCTCACTAATTATAGAGTGAGTGAGAAAGTTCGGCAAGACCCCTAAAAACCACCCTTAATATAACCACACCTAAAATGTTACAAATGACCATTTTGATTGTCGATATTTGAAAATATAAAAACGTGAAAAATTATCTATTTTTACCTCACTAATTATAGAGTGAGTGAGAAAGTTCGGCAAGACCCCTAAAAACCACCCTTAATATAAGCACACCTAATATGTAAAAAATGACCATTTTGATTGTCGATATTTGAAAATATAAAAACGTGAAAAATTATCTTTTTTTACCTCACTAATTATAGAGTGAGTGAGAAAGTTCGGCAAGACCCCTAAAAACCACCCTTAATATAACCACACCTAAAATGTTAAAAATGACCATTTTGGTTGTCGATATTTGAAAATATAAAAACGTGAGAAATTATCTTTTTTTACCTCACTAATTATAGAGTGAGTGAGAAAGTTCGGCAAGACCCCTAAAAACCACTCTTAATATAACCACACCTAAAATGTTAAAAGTGACCATTTTGGTTGTCGATATTTGAAAATATAAAAACGTGAAAAATTATCTTTTTTTACCTCACTAATTATAGAGTGAGTGAGAAAGTTCGGCAAGACCCCTAAAAACCACCCTTAATATAACCACACCTAAAATGTTAAAAATGACCATTTTGGTTGTCGATATTTGAAAATATAAAAACGTGAGAAATTATCTTTTTTTACCTCACTAATTATAAAGTGAGTGTGAAAGTTCGGCAAGACTCCTAAAAACCACCCTTAATATAACCACACCTAAAATGTTAAAAATGACAATTTTGAGTGTGGATATTTGAAAATATAAAAACGTCAAAATCTCTTTTTTTATCATCATAATTATAGAGGGAGTGAGAAAGTTTGACAGGACCCGTAAAAGCCACCCTTAATATAACAACATCTAATATGTAAAAAATGACCATTTTGATTGTCGATATTTGAAAATATAAAAACGTGAAAAATTATCTTTTTTTTCTCTCTGATTATAGAGTGAGTGAGAAAGTTCGGCAAGACCCCTAAAAACCACCCTTAATATAACCACACCTAAAATGTTAAAAATGACAATTTTGATTGTCGATATTTG
>NC_046661.1:42026540-42027640 GCF_010883055.1 Belonocnema kinseyi | reverse complement strand
TTTTTTATTGCAAATTCGGATTCAGCGTCGAAAAATACATAAGAATATATAAGTCTGGTCAATTGCACAGACACTTTTGTTTTTTTTGTGGGCCTGTGTAATTATAAATGCAAAAAATAATATAAAATTATACTATTCCTGATAAGAAGAGTTGAGATTTGATGCCCGATTTAAAAAAAAGATTATTTTCATTTGCTCCACCACTGTGCATGGTTAGTCCTCGCTTCTCTTATTCTCCTTCTACAAGTCCAGCCAATTCTACGAACTCTGAGCGCTTGCTTCTTCGTGCCTTCTCCTCGCACGCTCATTCGCAATATACCGAGAGCGAATGACAGATTTTAGTACGATACGTTGAAAAATAGTAAAATACCCAAATACTCAAATATTTTGAGCTTTTTTTATTTATTCATATATTAAGAAATTTTAGATCATTTAGTCCGAAAATGGATTAAGAAAAATAAAACTGTCAAAAATTACTGGCCGATAGACTTTTATAAGAAAACTGCAGATTGGGATGAACGAACCACATTTAAACATAGATAAATGAACAAAAAAAGGTTTAATGTCGAGCAATTGATATTAAGTAAATATTATACTTAATTCAAGTCAATTTATTCGTTTTTCCGAATGTTGATTTATATGTGACTAAAAAGGAAAAAAAAAACTGAAAAATTTTTAATTCTTTAAAATCTCTTAAAATTTTTCAAAGCTCTTGAAAATTCCTTAGAATTTTAAAAATACCCTAAAATATTTCAAATCCTTTAAAATCTCATACTAAATTATTGCACTCCATTGACAATGCCTTGGAATCTAATAAAATATCCTGAGATATATCAAATCCTTTAAAATCTCATATCAAACTACTGTAATCAATTAGAAATTTCTTGGAACCTTTCAAAATATTCTCAAATATTTCGAAACATTTAAAATCTTTTGAAAGACCTTGACATCTTCTAAAGATCTCGAAAGTACTTTGGAATTTTTTAAAATAACCCTGTTAAAGTTGTTAAAATTCTTTAAAATTCCTTTAAATTACAAAAATAAGTTGAAAATTCCTTGACATCTTTTAAAACATCCTCAAATATTTAAAACCCTTAAAA
>NC_046661.1:42014333-42026440 GCF_010883055.1 Belonocnema kinseyi | reverse complement strand
CTAGAACTTTTTTTTTAAGATTTGTAAAGTACTTTGGAATTTTTATAAACCCTTCTAAGATTTCAAAAGATTTTGAAGCATTATAAATATTGTCGAAAACTTGACTATAATTAAACATTAATTTGCTGTATAGAAAATTAGTCTTGATGGAAAATTAATTTCTTTTGTGCAAAATTCATGTATTTTATTAAGAATGCCTTTTCCAAGTATAAAATTTAGCTTTTTGGATGGAAATGAAAAGAATGAATTTTATTTCATTCTGCGCAATTAAAGTTATTTTTAAAATTACTTTTACTTAATAAATATGTGTTTACAATTGTTTCGTTTGTTAAATTAATATTCATTAGCTGCAGTGGTAAAGGGTGACGCGCTATCAAACTCGGCCCTGGGCCTTCTCACGTACCTCTAAGCTCTTTCAGAAATTGAAATTACGTTTATTTTTTCAATTTTCTGCCTTCGCTTCACGATCACTCGCTCGCCTTCGGTTCCGGTCGAGTCGGATCGGATGGTGGAGACATGAGGAGAGACGACGATAGACGAGCCAAAGCGATAGGATAAAGATAAAGCATAGACACATTGGGACTATTCCGGGACTACCTATAGTTTATACTCTATAGTCTCTGTACCATTCAAAGTTGCATCTTCTTTACAGTATTCGCCAAGGGCAAAAGGTGACTAATTACAAACGGTCGTCACCCAACCAATAAATTTTATTATTTTCTAGAATTTGGGAAGTCATGTCTTGTAAACTATTCAACATAAGACATAAATTTTTACATTCACGTAATTTATGATCAAGAAAGAACTATAAGTTTAAAATTGGACACCATAGTTTTTCAACCGATTTCCACGTTTTGAGACCCCCTGAAGCCGAAAATCAAGTTTTGGGGATGGACTCTGTATGCCAGGCCGTCTGTCCGTTCGTAACCACGATAACTCTCAATAAAACAAACAGATCAAATCGCGCTTTGATACACCTTATTTGTTTTAAAAGAAAACGGGGTGTTCTGGATCAGATAAGGAAATGAAACTTTTTTAGTGTCTTTGGACATCAGATGGAACCATTCTGAGGCATAACATTTTAGGTCTGCAAGTCATGGGATGAAAAATTTTTTTTTAATTTTTCAATATTTTACGGGATGAAAAGGAGGGTGTTCTGGATGAGATAGGGGAATTCAACTTTTTTTTAGTATTTTTGGTCTTCAGATGGAACTATTCTGAAGCATAACATTTTAGGTCTGGACGTTAGGGGATTTTCCCGATTTTTCATTATGTTAGGGGTTAAAAACAAGGGTGTTCCGGATGAGGTAGGGTAATGAAACTTTTTTTAGTATCTTTGATCATCAAATAGAACGATTCTATTGGCCAGTAATTATTGACAGTTTTATTTTTCATAATCCATTTTTCGGACTAAATGGTCTAAAATTTCTTAATATATGAATAAATAAAAAAAGCTCAAAATGTTTGAGTATTTGGGTATTTTTCAACGTATCGTACCAAAATCTGTCACTCGCTCTCGGTATTATATAGCGAATGAGCGTGCGAGGAAAAGGCACGAAAAAGCCAGAATTGGACGGACTAGTAGACGGAGAATAAGAGAAGCGATGACTAACCATGCACAGTTGTAGAGCAAATGAAAATAACCTTTTCTTAAATCGGGTATCAAATCACAACTCTTCTTATCAAGAATAGTAGAATTTTATATTATTTTTTGCATCTATAATTATTATTAGTCAAATGAGGGATGACTTCTCGCTTTCTTTCAATATCTTATAAAAAACAGGGGGTTCTCATAGAGTCTAAAGACAAGAGACTTACGGTAATTCTTTTAGATATTAGCTGGAACTATTTCATGACATCAAATTTTAGGTCTAGAAGTAAGGAGATTTTTTGAGGATTTTTCCATATTTTAGGGATTTTTCAATATTTCAGGGATTGAAAACGGGGTGTTCCGGATGAGATGGAGAGATGAAACTTTTTTTAGTATCTTTGGACATCAGATGGAACCATTCTGAAGCATAACATTTTAGGTCTGGATTTTAGGGGCTTTTTTTCGATTTTTCAATATTTTAGGTGTTGAAAACGGGGTGTTCCGGATGAGACATGGGAATGAAACTTTTTTTAGTGATGTTTTTATATTTTCAAATATCGACAATCAAACTTGTCATTTTTAATCTTTTAGGTGTGGGTATAGTAGGGGTGGTTTTTAGGGGTCTTGCCAAACTTTCTCACTCCCTCTACAATTAGCCAGACAAAAAAAGAGAATTTTTGACGTTTTTATATTTTTAAATATCGACAATCAAAATTGTCATTTTTAACATTTTACGCGCGGATATATTAAGAGTGCTTTTTAGGGATCTTGCCGAACATTCTCGCCCACTTTATAATTGATGAGATAAGAAAAGAGAATTTTTGAAGTGTTTATATTTTTAAATATCGACAATCAAACTTGTCATTTTGAAAATTTTAAGTGTGGATATATTCAGGGCAGTTTCTCGGGGTCTTGCCGAACTTTATCACTCCCTCTGTAATTAGCGAGACAAAAAAAGAGAATTTTTGACGTTTTTATATTTTCAAAGAGCGACAATCAAAATTATTATTTTTAACATTTTAGGCGCGGATATATTAAGGGTGGTTTTTAGGGGTCTTGCCGAACTTTCTCACTCCCTCTATAATTAGTGAGATACAAAAAGAGAAATTTTGACGTTTTCATACTTTCAAATATCGACAATCAAACTTGTCAGTTTTAATCTTTTAGGCGCGTATATATTAAGGGTGGTTTTTAGGGATCTTGCCGAACATTCTCACCCACTTTATAATTGATGAGATAAGAAAAGAGAATTTTTGACGTTTTTATATTTTCAAATATCGACAATCAAACTTGTCATTTTCAACATTTTAGGTGCGGATATATTAAGGGTCGTTTTTAGGAGTCTTGCCGAACTTTCTCACTCACTCTATAATTAGTGTGGCAAAAAAAGATAAATTTTCACGTTTTTATATTTTCAAATATCGACAATCAAAATTGTCATTTTTACATTTTAGGCGCGGATATATTAAGGGTGGTTTTTAGGGGTCTTTCCGAACTTTCTGACTCCCTCTATAATTACTGAGATACGAAAAGAGAATTTTTGACGTTTTTATATCTTCAAATATCGACAATCAAAATTGTCATTTTTAACATTTTAGGTGCAGATATATTAAGGGTGGTTTTTAGGAGTCTTGCCGAACTTTCTCACCCACTCTATAATTAGTGAGATAGAAAAAGAGAATTTTTTATGTTTTTATATTTTCAAATATCGACAATCAAACTTGCATTAGGCAGGTCTAAATAATGGGTGATGTGTAAGGGTAGGTAACCCCTTAAAAAAATTTGCATTCGACAATTCTTTCTGACAGAATTTTTTTTTGCCGTTCTAATTGATTTAGGCAAAAAAAATTGAAAAATAATTTTTTTAAATTTCGTTCAAATGAACGTTCGTAACTTCAAGTACATTGCTATTTAACGATTTTAATTTGTTTATTTGCATCAAAAGTACAAACATTAGTAGTTGGATTATTTGTGTACAATGTTCGTGAGCGATTTTTGTTGTTTTGCCCCACTTTGATCAATATAAACCTCATTACTAGCCCATTGACAACATTGCAAATTGCTTGCAGGGTTTGACGACAGCACGGTCGGTATTTCTCAAAAATAGTAACTTTTTTCAGTATTCTAATTATTTAGGACCAGAAACATATTCTTGCATGCCTTCTATTTATCGTGCCAAATTTTTAGCACGATATCTCATTCCGTGTGGACGTAAGTTGGGAAAGAAAACTTCCACTGGTAATTTCTTCAAAAAATTTTTTGTCTCAAAATTTCCACCGGAACAAAGCAGAGACGTGGACTTTATTACCTCTTTCATTTCCCACACTTTCAGAGCAATACCTCATTTCGTTTAGCCGTAAGTTGGGAAAGAAAAACTGAAGACCAGGTATGGTCATGTTGTGAACCTCTCGTCACATGGCCTTAAGAGCTATTATTTCAGCCCCCCCCCCCCCCCCCCCCCCCCCCCCCCATATATAACTTTCTTATCTGGCGTCAATTATTACTCTTAAATACGTTGCTGATTTTGAAAATTCTACTACTCTACCGTAGAATTTGAGATTTCTAAGACCAGGAAGCTTCATTCTTCTGTTAAAATGTTGAGCGCTGACTGCTTGAATTCAACTAAGGTGCCCTTATGCTTCTCTGTTGCTAGGATCATCGAGCCATCTATTCTATCATATCGAGTAGTCCTAACGGTAGGATGCCAACGCACGCGACATGACTTGACGGTACTTAAACAAAAATTAAAACAATAAAAAACTAACCGAGAAGTTAGCGCTAGAAAGTCTTGCTCGCGTAATTGAGCAAGATGAGGCTAGAAGTTGGCCAAAACTAAAAGGTGCTCACTCGCTTCTTCAAATCATGAAAGTTCTATCTCGGGCGAGCAAAGCATGAAGGTTGCCACTTCTTGTGTTTAGATTATAAGCGAGAAGTGGCACCTTCATGCTTTGCTCGCCCGAGGTAGCACTTTAATGTTTTGATGGAGCGAGCGAGCATTCCGCGATCTAAAACTTTCTAGTGCTTACTTCTTGGTTAGCTTTTTATTGTTTATATTTTTGGTTAAGTATCATCTAGTCGATCGCGTGCGTTGGCATCCTATCGTTAGGACGCCTCGATATTATTATTATTATATTATATCATATATATGAAAGAAATTCTCCCTATGGGCAACCCCTTGAAACTTTAGCCATCACTTTATTAACATCTACCGAAGTATGCCACATTCTGTTTTACAACATGTGGAGTGCACCCACCTGTTAACCGTGTCACTAACTCCATGCGTTTAAGCATAGCCATATAAGCGTTATTAATGCTGGAGGCAAACGCATAAGAGAGCGTCTACGATAGATCAGACTTTTTTGGGAGGTCCCTCGCCAACAAAATGATACCCTTGGCATATCCCTAGGATATCTCGGCAAGATATGAGATATTCTGAAAAATCTCCCGGGATATCCGTGTCATATTCTAAGGATATCAAGATTTCCGCCCCGTACGATACCCAGTAAACAGTGAACTTAACATAAACCTCGCTGCGAGGTTGCGCAATAAATATTATAATTATAAAATATTATATTAATATTAATGACTATTTGACTATCTTTTAATAGAAATAGTTTAAGTTTCAAATAAAAAAATTAGTTTTCTGCAAAAAAAAAATTTTGAATAAAATACATAAATTAAAAAAAAAATTGGTTAAAATTGTTTTTAACAAAATAGTTAAATTTCTAAAGAAAAAGTTAAATTGTTATCCAAAAGACTGAATTGCAAACTAAAAAAGGCATTTTTAATCAAATACATGAACTTTACACTAAAGAAATTTAGTTTCCACGAAGTATAATCAGAGATGAGTTGGTATAATTTTCTATACAAAAATTAAGGTTGAATCATAGTAAAATTTTCGACAAAAAAGATTCATTTTCTTTTAGTTAAAAAAAAAAAATAATTTTTAAAGAAAAACAAAAAAAAATTTGTAGAAAATAGTTCAAAATCCTCAGATAATTGAAAATCCTTTAAAACCTCTTGAAAATTCCTTGCAATTTTGAAAATTCCCTAAAGTATTTCAAATCCTTTAAAATACTATACTAAATTATTTAAATCAATGGAAAATTCCTTGGAATGTATTAAAATATCCTAAGATTTATCAAATCCTTTAAAATCTCATATTAAATTACTGTAGTCAATTGAAAATTCCGTGGAACCTTTTAAAATACTCAAAAGTATTTCGAAACCTTCAAAATCCTTTGAAACACCTTGGCACCTTTTAAAGATTTCTAAAGTACTTTGGAGTTTTTTATAATAACTTTGCTAAAATTGTTAAAATTCCTTAAAATTTTAAAAATACCCTAAAATATTTAAAATCTCATACTACATTATGGAAATCAATTAAAAATTCCTTAGAATCTATTAAAATATCCTAAAATATAACAAATCTTTTAAAACCTCATATTAAATTACCGTAATCAATTGGAAATTCCTTGGATCATTTTTAAATACTCTCAATTATTGCAATTCCTTAAAAATATTTTTACATGGCTTGAACTTATTTTTAAAGATTTTTTTAGTACTTATGAACCCTCACAACAATATATCTCTGACATATCCCTAGGATATCGCGTCAGGGTATGAGATATCCGGGAAAATGTCCTATAAATGTCCCAAGATATCCGTGGCATAGCCCAGGGATATAGAGATTTCCGCTCCGAAGGATATCATGACAGAATGTCCTGACGATATTCTAACTAAATATCCACAGGATATCTCAATACTATAGTAAAATGTCCCACGAATGTCCCAATATTATAATAAGATATTCTAATACATTACTAGTGGATTTTCATTCAAGAAATAAAAACAGAGAAATAAGAACATCAATTTGATTGCTCTTAGTAAGTTTTCAATCTATACTTTACATGTAATTCTTATGTTATTACGTATATAATAATATTGTTACATATATACATTAGTACTTCATATATTAGGAATCTTTTTTAAACTTTTGAGGTTAATTTTACTGTAATGTAGAAAAAGCATCGACGAGAAGTTGGCACAGCAACTATGAAAAAAACTACTTTTATCATATGGAATCGTTTGGTGGTCGTTTGTTGGTGTTTGGTAGCCCACTTTTGACGTTTGGTGGTCAAAATTGAAAAAGTTATCGAATTTTCAAAGTTGGGGTGCTAACTTCACGCTAGCATCTCACTTTTTAATATTTTTGAAAATTTCTTGCCGGAATCGTTTGGTGGTCGATTGGTGGTGTTTGGTAGTGCACTTTTGACGTTTGGTGGTCAAAATTGAAAAACATATGGAACTTTGAAAAAAATGACCAGCTCCCCAAAATTTTAATATTTTGAATTTTGTTTGCACCAATCGCTTCAAAATCGTTTGGTGGTATTCGGTAGCCCACTTTTATTGTTCAACAATTAAAAATAAAGAAATTATTGTAATTTTTATAATTTTCTAAAAAAATAACAATTGCCAGCGCGCAGATTTTTCCGCGCATGTGGTCGTCCGGCGTACTCGTGTACTTGTCATTGATGCGAAAGTTTTAAAACTAAAGAATGCCAGAAATACGACAGAAGTAAAAAAAAACACAGAAGACGCGATTAAACGACCAGAGCTGACTATCGAGAGAATAGACCCAAATTTGAAAAAGCCACAGTCAACGGACGGATTGAACTCTACTTCTCAGATCAGGGTTGAGGAGATTAACAATAATTTCTCCTTTCTGAATTCGAAATAAGGTCCAGAGGCAGGATTCGACTATTCAAACGCAGATTTTCTTTTCGTAGAAAATCAACACCAACTTTTGCCTGTAAATTCTAATGAAAATGCTTGGAATTAGGATGGCAATTTAGCTTATGCGGAACTTCTTCCTGTTTTTTGTAAACACTTGGCGACTGAAAACTTTTATCCAAGAACATTGAGATTTAATTACATTTTTTCTTAGTTTCTCTTTATTTTATGAAATTGAAAAATCTACTTTTTTGTTCTAAATATGTAGTAGAAGTTAAGTCCGAACTCGATTTAAACCAAAGATTAGCTTTAGCCTAAATTTAAACGCGGTTAATTTACTTTTTAAGTTGCAGTATTCTTTAAACGTAATAAATAACGTACAAAAAACGTAAGAAGTTTTTATAAGAAGGAATTAATTTTGATACTTTATCAACACTTTACGGAGTTTTAGATTTTAAGGGTGTTCGATCGATGTTCTAACGTTAACATTTAATCTCTTCGTTTTACTTCATAAATTCATAATCATATTTGAAAAATGAGTATCGCTACAGAGCGAAAAAATATCTAATTATAATATTTATAGAGTAAAATAAGGAAATCGAATTTTGAGGTTGAAACATAGATCCAAAACCTTTAAGGCAAGGTCGACTAAAAGGTCAAATTTCCATTGTCGCTTTTACTTTAACTTTTACTTTCCAAGATAACTTATTATAAACAGTTAAACATAAAATACTATGTTGACTAATTCCTAAGTTCACAAAAATAATATGTGATATAGAATTAATATAACATATGTGATATTATTTTTATGGAATACTATATAAAAACAGTTTTTTTTTTTAAATTAAGAACAGCAATTTTATATTTTAAGAAAAAGAAATAAAGTTATATTTGAGTAATTTTTGTACACAATAAAATTTTTTATTATGTGTACCACCATTTAGTTAACATGCCTTGTCTTCCATAATTAAATCATACATTATTTATTAGCTGCCATCTATCTCATACAAGAAGGGCGTTACTGGAGAGAATCATTATATAAAAATATACGATGATCACTTTAGAGATTCTGAAAGAAACTAAATTTTCTTACGTCATGCGACACAAAATAAATAAAGCAAAGTAGTATCGAGTGGGTTTGTTTTTTCAACGTGGAAAATTAATTGCGGCAATGATAACATTAGTTGATTGCAAATAAATAATTAAAATATAAAAATTAGCAAGAATTTAGAAAAAAAGGATCCATTTTACATAAAATTATCTTATTTCTACTCAATATTTTCAGATTTAGTACTTTATATAGACAATACAGATAGTTTTCACAAGTGTGAAGTTGGTTTTCAGTAATGTGCAGGACAGTATTCTTAATAAATTAATAAAATACTAGAATATTTCAGTAATGAAAAATTCGATCTTGAAATAGAGTTTAATCGGTCCACTGACTGTGGCTTTTTCGAATTTGGGTATATTCTTTCGATAGTCAGCTCTGGTCGTTTAATCGCTACTTCTGTTTTTTTTTTAATCTTCTGTCGTATTTCTGGTATTCTTTAGTTTTAAAACTTTCGCGCCAATGACAAGTACACGAGTACGCCGCGGGATCGCATGCGCGGAAACATATGTGCGTTGACACTTGTTATTTTTTTAGAAATTTATAAAAATAACAATAATGTCGTTATTTTTAATTGTTGAACGATAAAAGTGGACTACCAAATATCACCAAACGATTTTGGAGCGATTGGTGGAAACAAAATTCAAAATAGGAAAATTTTTGGGTGCTGGTCATTTTTTTCAAAGTTCCATATATTTTTCAATTTTGACCACCAAACGTTAAAAGTGGACTACCAAACACCACTAAACGATTTCCGCAAGAAAATGTTTAAAATATTAAAAAGTGATGTGCTAGCGTGAAGTTAGCACCCCAAATTTGAAAATTCGATAACTTTTTTCAATTTTGACCACCAAACGTCAAAAGTGGGCTACCAAACACCAACAAACGACCGCCAAACGATTCCATATGATAATGCTAGGTTTTTCATAGTTGCTGTGCTAACTTCACGTCGATAGAAAAAGCAGCAAGAGCTGATACTTCTAATTTTTTTAAACTTTCAGCTTGCGTGAAAGAATTAATTTAAATAGATATACGTTAATTTTTTCTTTGATCTCTTTTAATGAATTTGCAAAATTTCACATTAATTTTTATGAGAAAACAAGATTTGTGATTTGAGGTTATGTTTACAAACATCATCATCTTCACTTAAATCTACACACATATGTAGGAAAGCATAATAAATACATGCCTATAAAATGTTCTGTAAATTTGAAGACGGAATAAACAATCATCTGATTAGTTTGACACTTGAAACAATTATATATTATATTTTTAATAGCTTAAGGGCATGCGATACTCACAGTTTCCCCGGCTTTTTTCCACAAAAATTAAAATTTGTAAAAACTGAATTCGGAGATGCTATAAATTATCATAACGGACGTCTCCGGACTCTTTTTTGGGGCATAATAACAAAAAAAATTTATTGTGCTAAATAAAAATTTTATGCATATGCATTATTTTGTGGTTACGTCGTTTTTCATCTCTGCCTTTCCGATAATCTGGAAATTATTTATGAAATAAACTTTTTTGATTGCCTGCAAACAAGGTTAGTTCCGGGAGATTAGTTAATATGTTTATTTGTAAGTCCAAAGTTTTCGGCCAAAAATATTGTGTAGTTTGGAAGTAACGCTCGGGTGAATTGTAACACACATAACCTCGAAATATACACGCACGTTGTTAGCAAAATCAAAAAATTTTTGATAAAAAAGCAAAAAAAGTGTGTGGGGACGTCCGTTAGCATGTTCGCTATCATTTCCCAAATTTTTAAGACAAAATATTTATTATTCGCTAGAAAAAAAGCCAGGGGAATCTAATAATGTAACATCGACAATTTTCTAAGTATCACATGCCCTTAAGATGTTAATTTTATTTGTCTACTTGGTCATAATCAATATTATTAAAATATTGATTAATTTTTAAGATTGCGAAAAAAACGCTCTCTAGCTCCCAGGATATGAGCCCATCAGGTCCAACTGAACTACGGAGAGATGAGAACACTTTCTTCACAATCTCATTACAAGCAGAATGTCAACGTCATTCTTTATACTTGTAAGATTTTTTTTTGTGTACATGAAATACATATTTTATTATTGATGTAAGTTTTTTGACCAGGGAAATTAATTAATAGTTTAAGATGTTATTTTTGTTTATCTACTTGGTCATAATGAATATTATTAAAATATTGATTAATTTTTTAAGATATTTTAATAATATTGATTATGACCAAGCAGACAAACAAAATTAACATCTTAAACTATTAATTAATTTCCCTGGTCAAAAAACTTACATCAACAATAATAATATACATATTTTTTTGTTTGAAAAACATACTTTTAAATTTTAAATGCTTTCAATTTATTTATAATTACTATTTTTTTGTAAATAAACTTCTAAGTTTACAATTAAAATTTTGAAGACTTGAATCCCATCGAGTTGAAAATTATTCATATTTCATAGTTGAAAATTTTTGAAAATAAAATTTCGAAAGTTTTGAATTTTTATTGAATCCACTTTCAAAACTCTAATCTACAAACATTTCAATATTTAACGTTTTGAAATTTTTTTGTTTTCTAAATTTCAATCTGAAGTTTTTAAAAATTTCAACATGCAGTGAAACACTTCAATAGCCCTCCCTTCTATAGCCATTCCGAGAATTGAAGCCGTGCCGTAGGTTGGTATAACAGGAACTGCGCGAGGACCGCGGGGTCTGCGGGTGTCACTCAGGCGAGCAGTCAAGCGTGAACAAACAAAAGCGGAACGGGCTACAATGAGTTCATTCACACTCAAGGTCAGCCCCAAAATCGGCGGTATAAAAGAGTTTCACTGTATTTCAAAAGATTTTTAAGGATTTAAATATTTGAGGATGTTTTAAAAGATGTCAAGGAATTTTCTATTTATTTTTAGGATTTTAAGGAATTTCAAAGAATTTTAAAGAAGTACTTTAAAAATCTTTAAAGAAAAGGTCAAGGCATGTCACAATATTTTGAAGGTATGGCAATATTTAAGAGTGTTTTAAAATGTTCCAAGGAATTTCCAATTGATTACGGTAATTTAATCAGAGATTTTGAATGATTTAATATATTTTAGGCTATTTTAATAGATTCTAAGGAATTTTTAATTGATTTCCATAATGTAGTATGCGATTGTAGAAGATTTGAAATATTTTAGAGTATTTTTAAAATCGCAAGGAATTTTCAAGATCTTTGCAAAATTTCAAGAGATTTTGAAGGATTTTAAAGATTTTAGGATGTTTTAAAACATTACAAGGAATTTTCAATTAATTTCAATAAATTTCAAAGAATTTTAACTATTTTTTTAACTTTTCTGTTTGAAAGTAAAACTGCTTTGTTGAAATTTTTTTTTTTAGTGATTTATCAATTTACTTGACAAAATTTGTTTTCTGAAAACTTAACTATTTTGTATATTTTTTTTGTTTTTGTTTAAAAATTAATTTGTTTTAATTACAAGAAAATGAATCTTCTTTGTCGAGAATTTAACTATTTTATTGAAAACAATTTTAACCATTTTTTTTAATTTGTGTATTTTATTCAAAATTTATTTTTTTGTTTGCAGAAAACTAATTGTTTCAGTTGAAAGTTTAACTATTTCTATTAAAAGATAAGTCAACTAGTCAGCAATATTAATATAATATTTTATAATTATAATATTAACATC